>NW_024582531.1:223298-238231 GCF_018398535.1 Haplochromis burtoni | reverse complement strand
AAAAAAAAAGTAAGAACACAAAAGCACCCACATTCAAATTTTTTTAAGCTGAAATGTATTGGCCAATAAATGATTTGAGCTTCGCCTGCAGGTATTAGGGTTTACTTTGGGGTTTAGTGTGCAGAGGGAGATTGTAGCAAGTCTGCCAAAGCCTTGCTACAATCTCAAAATGATGGTATAAAAACAAACGGAGATTAAAATATGTATGAGGCAAAGTCTGGTTTCTTTTGCAGTTACAGAGATTCTCTGTTTCCTGCTAAGCTGCTGAATGTGACAAGCCAATGAATCAGTTATTTAAACTCCTGACTAATGCTAAAAAAATAAAAATCAATCCTGTAGTTAAAAATTTGGACTTTGGAGCAATAAGATTTACCCTTGCTGAAAACACTCTTGCAACCTTGTTTTAAACTGTGCTAACTAATGTTTCTAATGACCCAAGTTTTAATACATATATCTGATTTTATTTTTATTATTATGTATTTATTTAGATATTTGGATATTTGTTATGTGCAACACATGAAAAGCCAGATCCACTAAATGGGGGAAAAATATGCTCCGTTCTAAAAACAATCAGTTTATTTCAATATCATGTCTTATTTCAAAAAATAAGACATGCTTTTTTTCTCAGGAATAAATATCAGCACAGTTAGCAATAAACTAAACCTTCCTCTTTTATAGGACTATATCCAGATGCATCCAGCTGGCAGCCAGCTGAGTTGACGCCCTTCAGGTTGTGTTCATTTAGACTGACAACATGTTGGCAATCTGTCTGCATTTATAAATTATATAGCAATTATTTGTAAACCTTCAACAATCTCTCTGAGATTTATTTCAGTCAGTTCAAGTCAGGCTGTGACTATTTGACTGAATGACTGTTATTTAAATGTATTTAATAAAATATCAACATTTAGTATCCCTGTACAGATATTGCTGTATAGTTGTGTTTTTTCATTTTCTCCTCCACCCGTAGACTGTTCTGATGTAGAGGTCTTTCACTGTTGCAAAAACTCACGTTACAAGTGCATGCATTTCGCTCACAAATGATAAAAAGTAAGGCAGAGGGGGCATCTGAAGTTAAATGGTAAATGGCCTGTATAGCACTTTACTTAGTCCCTATGGACCCCAAAGCGCTTTACACTACATTCAGTCATCCACCCATTCACACACACATTCACACACTGGTGATGGCAAGCTGCATTGTAGCCACAGCTGCCCTGGGGCGCACTGGCAGAGGCTGGATACTGGCGCCATCGGGCCCTCTGACCACCACCAGTAGGCAATGGGTGAAGTGTCTTGCCCAAGGACCCAACGACCAAGGCTGTCGGAGCCGGGGCTCGAACCGGCAACCTTCTGATTACAAGACGAACTGCCAACTCTTGAGCCTTGATCGCTCCTAAAGACATCTCGCGGGAAAGAAACCCTGCTCATAGATTCCACACATTATGGCATATGATTAATCTTTATGCAGTCCAATTCTCAAATTTATAACAGTGGTAAAAGCGATAGTCCATCCATCCACTTTCTTTCTCTTATCTGGGCCCAGACCTCCCTCTCTACGGCCACTTCCTCCAGCTTGTCCAGGATAACACCTAGGTGTTCCCAGAGGCCTGCTGGGAGATATAATTTCTCCAACATGTACTGGGTCTGCCCTGTGGCTTCCTCTTGGTGGGACCCCAAGATACTTAAACTCTACTGTATGTATTATTGTAGGGTAAACCTTACAATATAAAGCGCCTTGAGGCGACTGTTGTTGTGATTTGGCGCTATATAAAGAAAATTGAATTGGAAAAACTCCTTCACTTGGGGCAGTAACTTGTCCCTGACCTGGAGTAGGCACTCCACCCTTTTCCAGCTGAGGACCATGGCCTCCGACTTGAAGATGCTGATTCTCATTCCTGCCAACCAAGATAGCCCTACAACATCCAGAGCTTTCAAGAACTCTGGGTAAACTTCATCCCCTGGAGTGGATGCCTCCAAGGAGTTGTTTAACTGGCTCAGTGCCCACCATCTGGTTCAAAGGTTACCACCAAGACAGACACCAACCACCTTGTGGCTGCAGCTCAGTGGAGAAACTTCAGCAATTAAGGTATTAAACATGGTCTATTCGGACTCAATGTCCCCATTCTCCCTCGGAATGCTGTCAATGGTGGTAAGAGTTGAAGGTAACCCTCACTATACATTTAGGCACCTGTCTTCACCCAAGTGTCCAGAACATACGGCCTTAGATCTGATGATACGATTACAAAATCTGTCATCGACCTGTGGCCTTGGGTGTCCTTATTTCAAAATCGTGTTCGTTGTGGACAAACTTTGGTTTGCACAGAAGTCCAGAAACAGAACCCTGCTCGGGTTCGAGCTGGGGATCAGTCCACCAGGGTTTGCACCCCTGGCCCCCGCCCAGCACACACTGCACCAGACTCCTACAGCACCTCCTGCGGGTGGCGGGCCTACTGCAGGGTGGGCCCATGTCCCTCATTTGGGATGTGCCTGCCTGGTGTGTCTTAGACTAAGGCCCATCCCCAGGCACTCGCCCTTGGGCACCTTCCCCACCTGTCCCGAGGGCAGGGCCCCAGTAACCCTATTCCGGGCTAGGGTGAGATATTCTCTAGATCTTTCACTCATTGGGGTTTTTGAATCACTCTTTGTCTGGTCCCTCACCCAGGAGCAATTTGCCATGGGAGAGCCTACCACGGGGAAAAAGCCCCCCAACAACATAGCCTCTGGGATCCCTGGGAATATAATATTTCTCGGTAGCTGGTCACCTTTCCTACAGTGTAAACTATCATGCACTTAACTGTTTGTATAAAAATATTGATAGGGGTTAAAAAGCATTTTCATTGAAGTAAAATTGATTGAAAAGTGGGAAAAACTCCCATAATTTCAGTGTATAAGTCGATTTGTGCACTTGACTTTTACTGTAGTGGCACTTCATCGTCAACAGTTGCTTTCTTGGCTAAGGAAAATCTCTGCAGTTCAAATGCCCTCATATTACTCCTGTAGTCACTGCACCCAGGGCTGTGTGTGTGTGTGTGTGTGTGTGTGTGTGTGTGTGCGCGTGTGTGTTATGGGGTGGAACTGGCAAGCAGCCCTGCAGCACAAGGCACCTGTTGGGTCCACAGGGTTTATGTCTGAGGCTCGCTCCGACACATCCCTTCAGAACCATGGCTCACAGCCCAAAACATTCTCTTAACCACCAATGACGCATATGCAGCCACTGCCAACACTTAATAGAAGCCTTTCATATTTTTTTACCTTTGTCTGTCTTTCATTTTCACCTGCCTTTTTAATATGGGTATTTTTTTTCTGCCATTGCTATTTAAGTGTTAGCTTAGGGAGTCAGTGTGCGTGTGCAGCCATTGAAAGGGCACCATAAAACTTCTAACACAGGCATTGCGTGCCTCACAGTGCTAAACAAGTCTCCTTGTGTTTGTGAAAAAGCCTTCAGGTAACTAAAGTTAGACTTTAGGAATTCCTTAAGAGCTAGTATTTTTAAACAATTAACAGACCAACTTATATAAACAAACCTGGTGCCTTTTTTTTGTGTGCATAAACAGGCAGTGAATAGGGCTTCTTTATAATCAGCATGTGGCACAGAGTGGCTTGTAAAAATTCTCATGATGACAGGATTTTGATTGAGCTGAAAAGCTCCTCAGCTGGGGTGAGTTCACCTCACATGTAGGGCGGTTTATTAATTCTTCTTGAGTTTAGCGTATGCACTTTGCTGATAGCAGGATGGAGACGGTGTGGTCTGCATGTACGCGTTCAGCACAGCTTTCTAATCCACATCAGTAACGTTTAATTGCACATGCTGACAGCAAAATGAAGCTGCACCTCATTCTTTTGCCATTTGTTTGTACTTACAGGTACATGACCGCGCTGACAGACTCAGAGGAGGATGAGCTAAGTGATGCAGAAGAGAGGGATCAAGAGCATCCTGTGGACAAGTTGTCTCTCCTCATTGAGCAGATTGACCGTTTGCATCAGGGCTGTGAGTCTGACAAACGGGAAAGTCTTAATATCCTTTTGGAACAAAGAGAAGAGGTGCATATACATTTCATTAATTCGTGTTTGTCTCCATAATAAATACAAAACAGTGTGATGGAGTTGTGTACTTTCATGTACTTCTCTAGTTTGGACAAAATTCGACATTTCTTTGGCGGCTAACCCGAGCTTACTGTGACGTCCATGACATCAGCTTGACTCTGGAGGAGAAGAAGACCTACGCAGAGACTGGTAATTTACTAAAACTTGTTTCATGCCTCGTTTGACTAGCATTCTACGCTGGATATGAGATGTTATCTTATAATAAATCCGACTGTTACACTGGCCAACCCTCAAAAGTCAGTGTCTCATCTGGAATACCCAAATCCAAATGTGGTTTTAAGCAATGTCAGGGAATTGGCAGGAGTGCTTGGCAAGCTTGGACCAAACATAGCCCTGGATTGGTATTTATTTGTCATACTAGCTTGGATGCAACACGTTCATGTATCTTCAGTATAATAGCATATTGCTTAAGACACAACACTTCTAGAAAAATTCAGTTCTTTAAACAGCACTGAGTCACAACTTCTGCCATGACCAGTGCAAAGATCCTTGTATAGTGTTATATTCTAGTCATTTACTCTAATTTCTGTTCAAGGTAAACCCCCAAACATTGGTGTCTAGTACCTCATCTTTTTAATTTCAACAAGTCTAGGTTCTAATTCTAACAAACTCAATGGCTGCTTTTAGGTACATCTGTACAGATGCCCATTAACCTGGATATCTAATCAGGTAATCAGTAACTTAGTGCATTTAGTAATGTAGACATGATCAAGACAACCTGCTGAAGTTTAAACTCAGCATCAGAATGAGTACTGAAGGTGATTTTGAATGTGGTGTAGTCGTTGTAGCACAGGCTGGTCGGAGTATTTCAGAAACTGCTGATCTACTGGGATTGTTCCACACAGCCATCTTTAGGTCTGAAAACAGAGAATGGTCAGGCTACAGTTCACAGAGGCTTACCAGAACTACACAGTAGAAGATTGACAAAATGATTGGCTGTGTCAGAATTTGGTGTCAGCAGCATTAAAATCTTGGATCCATCCTGCCTTGTATCAAAGGTTCAGGCAGTTGGCGGTGGTGTGATGCAACAACCTATCTGAGTATTGTTGTTGGCCGTGTCCATCCCGTCATGACCAAAGTGCATCTTCTGATGGCTGCTTTCAGCAGGATAACGTGTCATCTCAGTGATGTTAGTGGTTTCTCTAATGTGGCAGAGTTCACTGACTTCAAAATACCCTCCACTGTAACCAGAGCTCAGTCCATTAGAGTGGCTGTGGGATTTCCTGGATTCCTGTGAGGAATGTTTCTAGCATCTTGTTGAATCTGTGCCACAAAGCAGCAATACTAGCAAGGTGTAACCCATGAGGTGGCAGGTGAGTGTAGGCTCAGTGGAGCTAATGGTACTGTACACTTAAATGAAACAAAGACAGTTTTTCAATTGACGATTGGACTGTTCCAGATGAAAACTGACATTTGTGTATTTTTATCTATCTATCCATCCATCCATCCATCCATTCGCGTCCGCTTATCCTGTTCAGGGTCGCGGGGGGCGCTGGAGCCTATCCCAGCTGTCATAGGGCGAGAGGCGGGGTACACCCTGGACAGGTCGCCAGTCTGTCGCAGGGCCAACACACAGAGACAGACAACCATTCGCACTCACATTCAGTCGCACATTCACACCTATGGGCAATTTGGATTAACCAATTAACCTATCCCCACTAAGTGGGGATATTTTTATCTATAAATTAAAAAAATGTAACAACAAAATGTCTCCTATGAGCTAGATTAGGTGACCCTAGGAGCATTTACAATACTTGTGTCTGAAGTTAACTTCAGAAAATTGTCCTTTTATGTTGCCATCTTTGTCCTGTGTACATAGGTAAAACGCTCAAAAAAGAGGATACTTTCATATTAACTTAATGATAACAAACACTTTGTTCTTTGACCTAATTTGCTTTATTCTTAATCGTTTACATTTGACCACAGTGGGTTTTATTTTTCCAAACAGAGGCTGTTTTGTTTTTTAGTTTTTTTTGTTTGTTTGTTTTCGTTTTCATACTGGACTGACCTGTTTCTCTGTAATCCTTTCTCATCATTGTACCTCTAAGCAGAGCCAGCCAGGTGCTTCCTGCTAAGGCACCTGTCTCAAAGCATTTGAACGTGTCAAAGCCTTGAAACTTTAAAGTAGCAAAGAATCATGTTTAACATTCTTTTAGATATTAATAGAGCGGACAAAATGAAACGCATTCCACTAAGTGATGAAGGATTAAAAACTGAGCTGTCTTCCTGGATTGCATTTGATGTAACTTCTGTTTTATTGCTTTAATCCAGTGCCCATTGATGCTTCTTGATTTATGTGTGTCCTGTTGTGCTTTCTTAGTCAACACACCCCTTGATTGTACTAATCCAGTCTCTGTTCTTTCGTCCCGTAGAACAAGAATGTCCAGGTTGCAGAGTGTGTGTCAGATTTATGTTTCAGCAGAGGATCGTTATCCGTTTATCTGTCTTTTTCTCTTTCCTCTCAGGGAAGAAAGTTGGCGAGGAAGCAGTGAGCTTAAATCCTACATGTGCTGAAAGTCATCAGTGGTAGGTCTGAGCCGTTTCCTTATGCTTGTTATCATTTAAATGCAACTTTCTTCTGTTCAATAAACTCTTTCTGATTTTCGCAATAAAAGATGTCTGAGATGAGGCTTAGCCTGAATATGAGAGAAGTCCCATTATGTGAGAATCAATGTTATGCAGATTTCTAATCCAGCTAATTTTAAGTTAAATGCTATGAGACCAAATGAAAGCACAAATGCAGGTACTTTCCCCAGATCAGAGGTGTCAGTAGGGTTGAGTGACTTGTTACCCTGGAGCGCCTGTTCCTCTGTGTTTGAATAGATGAACGTCTGACTCAAGCATGTCCTTTGGGTAGCCTACTAAATGCAGCTTGAACAAGAAAAGAGAAAACTCACACGGGTAAATGAAAAAAGCAATTTAAATATGAATTTGTTGGTTTATGCTTTACACCCAACCAGAAAGCCCTGCAATATGTAAAATACGAGTGAAATGGTGTCCTTCAGCAGAGCACTGCCGCATCCTTTGAAAGCATGCATGCTTGTCAGATAGTAGTAGCTTACATCTCAAACATCTCCTTCCTTCGGATCAGCCCCTCATCCACCTGATAGCATCTCATCCAATTTAGGAATGTAAGCACAAGCTTGGCTCAGTTCGACTGACGGTTATAGTGGAGTAACTCGTGTCTGCAGAAGTTGCAACAGTTAACTTTTTCTGCAGGTTGTTAGTTGCTTCACAGCAGTGCAAGTTGTACATGCATTGTTTGTAGCCGTACGTATTCAGCGCTTAGGGATGTGCTGCTGAACAGGTCGCTCCAAGGCATTTATTTTCATTTTACATGTTCTTGTCACAAAACATCAGCATAATTTAATGATACCTTTGTTGAATCTGACGCTAACAGACAAAATGACTATTATTTGTCCTCTGTGGTCCTTGGTGTAAGTGGCAGTCACAGATTATTCCCGGACAAATTAAAGGAAAGGATATCAGGAATACCTCCTCTCCACTTGTACACCACCCCAGTCAGTCTGTGACTCAAGCAAAAATCCCCTTGCTTTTAATTAGCTCTGCATAGTGGGCCTGATGGCGTGCATCCCTTTTGTATTTGTGCAGGCCCCAATGCATTCCTCATCTGAAACACTGCTCATGTCAAAACTTGACTGATGGAATCTGTGGCTGAAACGGAGAGATGAAAATTGTACTAGATACAGTTATGATTTCTTCAGAACACACGCGCGCACAGCTCCAATAAAATGCGAGCACATTTATCTAGCTTTTTTTATTTTTTTTTAAACTCGTCCTTAATGGAGGCCATTCTAAAAAACGTTTCCAATTTAAAGTGTTTACTGGTACTTGCATTTCATAAATGAGTGTCCAGTGTAGTTGAGATTATGTGGTTACTTTATGTATAGGCACACAAAGTTCTCTCACAGAAAACGGCCCGCTTGCACCAGAAGTCCTATTTGTTCTGTTCGTTAGGGAATAATTAGCATTAGCTCATGCACATACCGCAGCACTCGAGACAGCAGGTGAAAAAGAAGGCTGTGTTTGTTTAGCTAATTAAGAGGAACGGCTTTGAAAAAAGAAAAAACCTTAATTCTTAATCCTGTATCCACTGATGGAATTTGTAAGATTCTTAAACCGAGCATAAACAGCATCTAAGTTGAACGGACAGAGCAAAGTAGGTAAAGCTGCACTTTGGGAAGGGAGGAGGCAGGGAGTGGGGACGGTGCCAGGCAGTGTTGCAAGGAAGTTTATGTCTGAGGTAACTGTTTACTTAGTGTACTGATGCCGTGAGAAAACTTGTCACCTGTTTTCCTGAATGCTGTTCAGCTTGTCACAGTTTCACAGATGTTGATTAAATAGGCTGCCAGTCAGTTTCTGCTCAGCCACTGAAACTACTTATAGACTTTACATACCAGTGAAAGAATGTCTTTTTGGACCTTTTTCTGCCGTGTGACCTCATTTAAGGTGTTTAAATTGATTGATTGCGATTTACCTGGAAGTCAAAGATGTAAAAGTGATAAACGGTGTAGGCACAACTGAAAATTGAAAGCCCAAATCGTTATTGAAATTGCAGTGGATTTATAAATGGCTGCCAGTAAACTCCTGTCACCCTTGCATCTATGAGTGACAGTCGAGCAGGTTGGGTGAGGGGGACTGTCTAAACAAACCTGCTTTGTTGTATCTGCAGTTTGCATGGCATATCACATAAAGTATGTCTCTAAATACACCTACCCTGGCTTTTCTAGGCCAAATATGCTTCACAGTGGGGTGTGTCTATTGCAGCCAACAGTATTCCAGGTAGTGTAATCCGGTTGTTCAGTGATGACGCGACGAATCCTACTTCCGGGTCTAAAGTAGTCTGCGTTTAATATGGCTTTTGTGTTGTTAACATGTTTAATGTTTTGTATTTTCTTCTATTTGATCTCAAAAAGCTCCTAAAACAGTCAGTGATCCCTGTTGACCTCCCTCGGCTTTTATTACCGCTAATCATTTATTTAAGCTCAGTTTTTAAAACCTTAGGATGTAGCTACAGCCCAGCCCATGCAGCAGTATATGAATGACTAACCTCGTATTGTGGATGGATTATCTCAGTTGTTCTCCTGGCTGAAGTTTGGTCCTTTTACAGCATCCTGCCATGCGATTACATTTGTTCCTGACCACCGAGAACACTCACGTAACTTTTATCGAGTGGAAAAAAAGTTAGCTTGTTTATATTATGCTAACATAGCTGTGTCGCTAGCGGTCACGTAGCACATCATTATATACCAGCTAGCCCAACTTCAGTAACCCTACAAACGTCACTGCTGTTTAGTTTTCTGTCTTCATTTATGCTGGAAGTGATAGCAGAGCTGTACGTTTTAATTTGTTTCCAAAACCCCGCAGTCAGGACATGCTATATTGTATTTAGATAGAAGCTAGCGAGCTAACTCCCTGCTAACTTCTAACTCCGTTAAATGTCATAAATTCACGTTTTCATGGATGCCTGGATGTTAAACTCAATTGTTACACCTGGTAGAGCAGAACACTGATCATTTTATTAAAGATGAAAGACTTTAGACAGTTTTTCAACTCTCAGTAATGCCATAGTGATCGTTTGATATATGGACCTGCAGCGGAGTTTAGACCCAGACACGGCTAGTGACGTCAGACTGAACAACCGGATAGGGCATCATGATTAGAAAGGGACAAATTGCTTGGTCTACTCTAAGTGGTAAAATGATTCAAAAGTCTAACCGAAACATCGAGCCAGTGGCTCACTGAAATGAATAACTAGTCAACTGTCTAGTTTACTTCGAAGGACTTTGCCTTTCCCCTTGACAGCAGTTCTAAATGACATGATTTCTCCATCAGGAAATTAAGTTTGGATCATGGAAGAAAATGTTTTGAATCCCTAGTATTCTTTACTTCATAACATTTATTGTAGGGAACTTGAAGATAATTCAAAAACGGACAACATAAACAATTTTGTCCTCTTATCAATAGATATCTTATCTCATAAGGGATATATTCAATTCAATTCAATTTATTTATATAGCACCAAATACAACAGCAGTCACCTCAAGGTGCTTTATATTGTACAGTAGATCCTACAATAATACATACAGAGAAAAACCCAACATCATATGACCCCCTATGAGCAAGCACTTTGGCGACAGTGGGAAGGAAAAACTCCCTTTTAACAGGAAGAAACCTCCGGCAGAACCAGGCTCAGGGAGGGGCGGGGCCACCTGCTGCGACCGGTTGGGGTGAGAGAAGGAAGACAGGATAAAGACATGCTGTGGAAGAGAGACAGAGGATTAATAACAGATATGATTCATGCAGAGAGGTCTGTTAACACATAGTGAGTGAGAAAGGTGACTGGAAAGGAAAAACTCAATGCATCATGGGAATCCCCCGGCAGCCTACGTCTATTGCAGCATAACTAAGGGAGGATTCAGGGTCACCTGGTCCAGCCCTAACTATATGCTTTAGCAAAAAGGAAAGTTTTAAGCCTAATCTTAAAAGTAGAGATAGTGTCTGTCTCCCGAATCCAAACTGGAAGCTGGTTCCACAGAAGAGGGGCCTGAAAACTGAAGGCTCTGCCTCCCATTCTACTTTTAAATACTCTAGGAACAACAAGTAGGCCTGCAGTGCGAGAGCGAAGTGCTCTAATGGGGTGATATGGTACTACAAGGTCATTAAAGGACATTATTTTGAGAAACGTGATCAAGGTTTAATGGACACTAAAGTAGCCTTTCTCACTTGCATCAAAGCCTTAGAAAATATCCACTGTCACTTGGAGAAAAACAATTTCTTATGACAAGATTTGACATTCTTACCTTTCAGATAAAGTACGCACGGCAACGTGAGGAGAATTCTCCAACATAAATGCAAAGTAAATGTTGCTGCAAATTTCTATTGGATTCTTGTGAGAATTTAGTGAAAATGTCAAGATGCTCAAGTTAAATATTTGTATATTCAAATTCAAACTATTTAAAAACATAACTGAATATTTTTTGCCAAAAAAATCTTCCAAGCCTTTTACTTTTCAGCACTTGTCGCCATCATGACCAAGACTTGGACACATACTGAATCCATTACACAGCTAACACGTGGACAATAAGCAGTATCTTCTGGTTGTTCATCTTCAATAGATGGGTGTTGTCTTTTTTGGTCAAGCTTTTGAAATGTTTGGACTGCCATAGTCAGAACTACTCCTTATAGAACCCCACCCGTTATGTTACTTCATTCATTACGCCCAGCCAATACTGTATACTCTGAATGATACCAGATCAAAATAGATCTAACGCAAAAAAATTACAATTTGCTGTGTTATGTTTAAAGTTTCAATTAATGAGGTAAGCAAATCCTTACTGTTGTCAGTGTCACCCACCTTAAATGATGTCACACCTGCTGGCATGCTTCAGTATTTCTTCTTCTTCTAGGGAAACTCCCGATTTTTGTTACCTGGTACAAACGGCATGACAAGTAAATCCAACCTGGAAGCTTGGTCTGCCTTTTAATGATGCGTTGACTGATTGTGCCAAGAGTTAAGAGAGATGACACATTCTGCAGAAATACTAGAAAAACTTTACTGAACTCTTAGTTTTCTGTTTCAGCTTGGTTCACAGTTTCAGTGAAGCACTGTTTTGTGTTTCTGTTTTGTTTTCATTTTTTTAAAGCAGTGATACTGACAGTAACGAAATGACAAATGACCAGTGTATCAACCATATCTGTTGCTCGTAAATTGCTAGCAAATATTGGTATATAAGCAAATGTAGTTAGGAATATGTCGGTAACAAGTTATAGATCAAAGGGTCTTCATTGTGTGTATGTTTACATGTGGTTATGTAGAATAAAGTTTATGCTAAAGTTATGACCTTACTATAGTAGCTATACTCTAAAAGCACCTTGAGGCAACTGTTGTTGTGAATTGGCACAATATAAATAAAATTGGAATGAATTGAATAATATTGTTAAAAAATGAAGAAACAACATTCTGTTTTAAAAAAAGAAATCAAGAAACCTCATTTTATGTGTCTACGTTTGATAACGTTGATGTTGACGTCATCATTACACCTCCATCAAAAACAAGGATTATACTAAAAGCAAAAAAAATGACTTCCTTATTTAAAACTATTGTTAAAAAATAATAACTAACCAAAGTTTGGAGACAGTAGGACCTCATACAAGAACAAAACACATCCTCTCTGGGGTTTTATGGTTGTTTAAGGCTTTAAGTGATGAGGTAACAGTGGTCACCTTAGGAGAGATTACACATACTTTCCCACTATGTCATGCAGTCTTTTTGAGTAGAAGGTGAATAAGGACTCTTTTGAAGTTGGATGTGTGTAGAGGCACTTAACTTATTCAAAGAGCACCTCTACCCCTGCATACTACCAGTGTACTCCGCACTGTGAGCTGCTAAAATAAATTTTATGTCCATGTCACCTCTTAATACTTCAATTTCTCCTCTCCCAGGTTTCAGTTTTCAAAAGCACTCAGTCTATAGCTATTGTGTCTATTTACAGGGCTAATGTATTGACCACGTGTATGACATTAGATGAATGCATACGCATACGTGTGGGGCTTTGGGGACATTGAGCGTGGAGGCCGGTTTGTGTAATCTGACTGACGGGAGGCGTGATGGCATTCTTGTATCTCTGGCTTTGTATATAGGTGCATTTTCATTGATCCAAAGTAAATCCCCGACTTTAGAGCCTCACTGATGATACAAAGACCCACGGATTAAGCAGGGAGACAGAGGAGGACAGGAGGATGGAGTAACTTTGAACGTTGCAATGACAACCCTAATTTTAAACACGTGCCTCATAATTGGTGGCAGCACTGTGCTGTGTTCCCAGCAGCCTTGGAAAGCCTGTGTCTGCTTAAACTTCACACCTCTTTGTACACCGTTGGAACACTTATCGTGCCATGAATTCCGTCTCCCACACATAGAAAAACAAAATCAACTAATTTTGTCTTGAGCAAACTCGCATACTCTCACACAGGTTAGCCTAAATTCCTCAAGTTTCTCCTCCTGTTTCTGTACAGCTTTTAGTCTGAACAGGTGCCTGATGGTGTAAAGTTCAATGAGCTCTGTGTGTTTGGATGTGAAAGTCAATCTGCTGCTTCTTCCATGCAGCTGAGACTTGGGGCTTTTTGCCAAGTATAGTCGGTGATATCATTGAGTCCGTTAACAACGTAGGCTGACCTTGCACAATTAAGAGCTCTGTCCTCCTGTTATTGTACTCTTTCCTGATTCCTTTTTCTTTTCTTGCCTTAGAGACTCAAATATGAGATAGAATTTCAACTATCAGTAAAAATGAAAGGATAAACAACAGCAGGTAGACCCTGAGGGCAAACGCACCTTTGTACACCTTCGCATCTAATTTCCTCATACACTCCCTCCACTTACCCTCTGCCCACACTCCACTGAGGATCTGGTGCATTTCAATCCTGTTTTCACAGAGTGACAATAAACCCCAAAATGCCACACTTGATCTCCTGTATGGTGTTTGCAGATTCTAACCCAGACAGACATCTGCTTACTTCCCACAGTCCAGCTGCTGGTCCAATAATGGTCCAATAATTAGCTACTCTACCAAATCTTTTCTTGGGGAACATGTGTTAGTAAACACTGTTTGAATTGCTTCATGCTGAATGTTGGTGTTAATCATTGAGTGGGAGGCTAAAATATGTCTTTGCAGTAATCTGAATGTTGGGCAATCTTTCCCACAGCTGTCACCTGGGAAATAATTGATCTTAGTTGCTCTTCTTTGGTTGTATTTGGTCTCCTCGTGTTGTTACTGTCTAGATTTATTGCATTTAATCACATCAGCATATTGCAACACGTACATAATGCATGTATGTCATTAGAGCCCATTGGACTTTTTGATGTACGTATTTGTAGATAGATTTTCATGGTTAATTATTATTGTCTAAAAGTATTTCAAAAATTGCTGCCACAATGTCAAAACATTGCTTTATAGTTTAATCACAGCAGAATTTAATTTACAGAGATTGGGTAACAAACACCAAAACAGCTAATCCTCATGTTGACACGCTGAAGCAATGACATTCTATTTATAAAGTTACAAAAAATATCAAATTGTTGAATTTATTTAATCCATTCAAGAGATTTGAGACATTTTATACAGGAACAATCTACACACATAGCACACACACCTTTATTTTTCAGTACTTCAAGTAGTTTTCAGGAATAGTACTCCATATTTCTTACAGGACATTCAAAGCTCTGTCTTGTTGGTTGCCTTTTTGTTCTGTTTGGGATCATTGTCATGTGGAAAATTAAGCAATCATTGTGCATTGTGGATGAAAATTTGTCAATAATGTAGTCCATGCCAGAGCCTCCACTATGTTTTCGAGCTGTAGACACTCACTGTTGTACGTCTCCACTGACCATCTCCATCTATTCTGGTTACAATTTGAACCAAAAACTTCATATTTGGATTCATCACTCCATAAAACATGTTGCAACTGATTTTAAGACAAGTTATTGTTTGATTAACCGTCATTCAACCTTTGTTCCGTGTTTCCTTTCCTTAAGAATCACTCTTTGAACGCTGCTTCTCCTGTGAGACCTTTATTGATACGGCTTCAGTCAACAGTAGATGGATAAAATGAAGGGCCAGATAGCTCTCTCAGGCCCTGTGTCAGTGTCTCCCAGTTCTTAAGGACATGACTTTGAGTTACTGTTTAGTTTTCAGGTAATACCCCTTTGAGAATCATCTTAATGGTGTAAAATAAATATCCTAAGCCTGTCAAACATTTTTATAGATGATCAGCTAAAGAAATTGGAACAAATTAAGTGTTTTTGCAAC
>NW_024582531.1:213994-223278 GCF_018398535.1 Haplochromis burtoni | reverse complement strand
TGTGAGTACCCCGTCTCCATGGAAACACACGTTTGAGTCATTTTTGGGTGTTTGTATTTGTTTTGGAGTGTCATTGTGTATGTGTCAGTTAGGGCTGGGCGATATGACCCAAAATTCATATCTCGATATTTTTTACCTGGACGGCGATATAAGATGTATATCTCGATTATTTATTTTTTTTAAGCCATAAAGTAAGAACAAAACGAGAGTTCTTAGTCCAAGCTGTGTCCCAGATGTCACACAGGCATTTCTATTAACATAGAGCAGATGTACATAAGATTTACTCAAAAATTAATTATGAGCATTTATTAAATAATAATGCTCCATAAATAAAAGAAAACAATGTTGTTTTTGTGCATAACAAAAAGCTCACAATTGTGCAGTCAAAATGTAAACTAAAAGACGCTGAGCATAATAACAAAGACAGATTTCACAGCTGCTCTGTTCCCAACTTCTACTGTGTGACTGACAGCATTGAGTTTGAAATCCTGTTCGTAACCACGTCTCTTAACAGGTGCCATTTATAGTCCTTATACACAGTAGGGTAATATTACGTTGAAGCACAGTACGTATCACTCCACGAAGGCTCTTCGGTAGCCGTAATGCTCTGACAATCCATCAAGCGGTGCAGCACCGTAGCTTACCAACGTCGTACTAAAACATTTTTTGACAGATTGCTGAGCGCCGTGTTCCACATAAAAATCGGTTCGCAGCCATCAAGCACAAACAGAATTCATACATAAGGAGCGCTGTCAACTTTTGAGAAAATGAAAGGATTTTAGGCCGTGCAGCGCCTCTGGGCTGCATGGCGTTAGCGTGGTTAGCTTGTTAGCGTGGTTAGCTAGCTAACACGTTGACGGCGTCCAGCCCCACGCACGGGGCGATGTGCAGTAACTCGGACACGGCAAATCTCCGTTAACATCTTGTCGCTTCCTGCAGGTGAAGCGATGGGGGAGGAGGGGGAGCTGTGTTCAGTGAAGGAGGGGCGAGGCCGAGTAATGTTGCGTAAAGACAAAAGTGGACGAAAGAGAGGCAAACTTGCGGCTCCACAAGTATAATTATAACATAGACTATATCGATATAAAGGATATTGTCACACCTTATATCTCGTAAAAAAATATAGCGATATTTTTTAAAAACTCGATATATCGCCCAGCCCTAGTGTCAGTTATAACTGGACTCTCACAGCCACTTTATTCGGTACAGTTCACTAGTACTGGGTTAGAGCTCCTTTAACTCTTAGGTGCTTGGCTTCAACTGGGTTATACAAGCATCACAGGTTTTGGTTTGTGTGGACATGACATCATCATGACCTCATGATGCTGGTGCATCCATGAATCTGTCGATGTGAATCTGAAGCAAAGGAGGATCCCTGCTTTCAGGTTGTTAACGCCAAACTCAGAATGTAGCAGCAGGAATCGAGACTCATCAGAGCGTTTTTTATCTTCTGCTTCCTTCTGTCCTTTCCCACGCTGCTCTGTTGTAAGGTGCTGTTTGCAAGGCAGCGCGTAGCAGGTATAAAATGTCCTTTAGCTGGTGGGAGTGGCACCGGTGTGGTCTTCTGCCGCTGTAGATCATCTGTTCTAAGGCTCAGGGGTGCTTTTCTGCATACCTCGGTTGTTATGAGTGGTTATTTGAGTTTGTTGCTTTTACTATCAGCTTGAAGCAGTCCAGGGCTCGCAAAATTGCTAGCCCGGCGTCCCGGAGCTAGCGATATCTCCGGGCGAGCGACCAAAATCTATCTCAGCCCCACCCGTCGGCTTATCATATAGCTCAGTTCAGTCACCTGAAGCACTTCTGTGAGCACCAGCATTTGTCTAATTTGGCTGTTGCACAAACGAGTTACTTTCACTTCTGTGCTGAGTGCTTAAAGGTCAGGCTCAGTCATGAAAGCAGCGACGGAGCTCCATAGATCCACTAATCACACTAATTGCATTTAAAAAGCGAACAATGCTGCTCCCTCATAGCTTTAACCTCCCGTCTGCTGGGATCAGTTGTCTGATCCTTTTATTAGCAGCTGTTAGTGTTTGTAACAGGCTCACCTCTCTGTATTTGTTTCTTTAACCTGCTTCACACTTTATGCCAAACTCAGAAAGTAAAAACCTGCAGTTTGAGTCATGCAGTCACCCTCATACGTGTAAACCATGGCAACTAAACTCACAGGTTCAGTGTGACGATGACTGAGTGAGACCAGAAGGTGTCGCTGTTCTCAAAGTGTTGGAGATGAAACACAGCTATCGGTACACTCCCCACTAACACAAAGTTAAGGCAAGTCAGTGGATTTATGGCTGGAAGAAAACAGAGCAGGAAACAAGACAACACAAAAGTGTTCAAATTTAAACGCTGGGGAGTAAATATGTGTCTTCAGGTGGATTTTAAAGATGTCGAGTGTTGGAGAAGTCTTAATCTGAAGACCAAGGCCTGGTCTACCTACAGAAACAACCAGGAGCATCATTCTCCATGAAGTGTGGACACAGCTGAGGACCAACAAAGATGTTCAAGTGTCATTTTAACTGTGAGGTGTGTTTTTAAAGAGGACATGAAACACTGAACATGTTTACCCCACTGATCCTGACACACCGGGTCATGTTCAGCACCATCTTCTGTCAGTACGAGCGTGACGTCATGTGATTGGTTGGTTGAGGCTAACAGGCGCACATTCGTTTATGTTAGCTAACTAGTGACAGGATCGATACCTCAGAGGAAAATAGGGACATTAAAGCTAAACATCAGTGTGAGGGGATCACTGTAGTGCTGCAGCAGTGAGTTTATGTGAAACCAGGACATACTGTGGACATACTGTCCACTTTACTGTCTGTGTCTGTAGCAGGAAGTGGCTGTTTGGCTAGCTGCACTGAAACAGGAAATCCAGCTGTTAGCCGTGATGTTGGTGTTTGTAAAGGACAGTGTAGAGGAGAGGCTGTTAGCTGCAGCCAACCAACCACCTGACGTCACGTTCGTACTGACAGAAACATGTTTTTATAACTTTAAGCTGTTATTTGTTAAATCCAGCTTCACAGCAGTTACATGTGTGTCAGAGTCAGAGCTCAGTGGGGTAAATTAGCCTCGATGTGTTCAGTGTTTCATGTCCTCTTTAATACGCTGTTAGACAAAAACATTTCTTATCAGTTATTAAAGATGCTGCAGCTTCGTGCTGTCTCAGACCAAAATTAGTCTCAGCAAGAACTGAAGCGACAAGCTGCAGAGAACATCTGCTGATCCTGAGACTCTTCAAGGACTCAGAAAACCATCTGCTGAAGGTGTTTCACCTGTGACTGGAAGAAGTTACAGTGGATCTAAATCCATTAAAACACCCCAGATGTGGACCCACAGCTGTGTACTCTGAGTACTCTGTGTGAAAGTAGACATCCTGACTGCAGTAGATGTCCAGAAGTTATTGTACCTAAGAAACCAACATGAACGTGATGTCAGTGAAGGCAGCGCCCTCAGTCTGTCATTAGTAACGGAGCCTTCTGTTGTTGTGGATGATGGAGTGACAGCAGCTTCAGTCTGCCCTTCAATTTAACCTGCAGCTCGTGCTGCGGCCAACCATCCACATACCTGCCATCCCCCTGACCGATGACATCACCGCGCCACACCCTATCATTACCGAGGTCATTACCTGAGCAGGTCGGCCCTCTGAGCTGCGCTTTGAGATGCTGTTTCTTCATGGGAAGACGTCTGAGCTGCCTGCTCATGTTTAACGGCTGGCTGTTTTGTGCCTCGTTGGTTGGTCGAAGATTCAGAAACAAGCTGCTGGGAGCGCGCCGATCCTCTGCCATGGCTCCGCCTACACTGATAGACAGCTGGAGGTGTTTCAGACAACAGGGATCACCTGTGTCAGACTGGACCCGCCCACCTGTGTCAGACTGGACCCGCCCACCTGTGTCAGACTGGACCCGCCCACCTTTGTCAGACTGGACCCAGTATGCTCACAGACGAGCCGTTGGTGTTTTCGGTGCAGTCACCAGGCAGTACGCATGTGTGTTTTATAGACAGTCACAGGAGTCCACTTGTGAATACGAGCTCTTTGACGCTCAGTTGTTTCCGCTCTTTGAACCTCTGGCGCTCTGACTTGTTTTGTCCTCAGCTGGTCAGCGTCCTTGTGTCCCGGTCGCCAGCGATGTGCCAGTTAAAGTGATGCAAGGTACTCGCTCCAAACCTTACATTCATAAAGCTGTAGCAGCGTCACTGTTTGGATCCAGGTGATGAAACCCTTTGATTTGATCAAACTGCTCTCAGATCTGATAAAAGAACACGCGTCAGACGAGCGCTGATTGGTAGCACAGATAGCCAATCAGAGTGTGTGTGGTCAGTGATTAGAGCGGCTGATGGTGGAGGAGGTGAAGCCGAAGTAATCTGCAGACAGACGATCAGATCGGCTGATCTGCCTGACCTCAGATCTGTGATGTGCTCAGATATTCAAACGTCCTCTTGAACTCTGATGACTCAGAAGCTCCATGACGGCGTAACGATCATAAACATGCTGTGATACCGGCGCCGTGTCCTTGCAGCTGATACGGATCGGTGAGCTTCAAACAGCTGCCGCTAGGGCTGTTCGATATAACGATATATATCGGATGACGATATAAAAACGTCGATCGTTTCATTTTACGCTATTGTTTGTTTCGTGGTGTCGCAAAATAAACTGTTTACAGCAATATTTGTTCATGGTTCTGATGTCACTGTAGTGGCTGTATTCATTTATTAAAGTTCTCTCTTTCTCTTATATGTAATATGACCACACTATGGACAAGCGCCTGGTTTTATGTGTTGTTGTTAGCAACAGCAACGGTAACAGCATCGTGTGTCCGCTTGTTTATGTTCCACATAAACCTTTCACAATAAAACTCAAGATCCTGTTGAGACTTTTCAAAATAAACTGAATCACGTGAAAGAGCAGATTATTTACGATGAGAAGCAAAAAAAGAGCCGCCAGGTGCTAAAAAAATCAACCTTAGACTCAAACGTTAGAACAGGCTTTTCCCCGCAGCACGCCGTGTGATAAATACAAAGAAAACGGCGCCGTTACAACTTATGTCTAAAAATGTATCGTTTCATGCATCGTTAAAACACTCGAGGATGCGCAGCTGGAAACACTTCACACAAGTCGAGCTGCCCGAGATTCACAGAATTTACAGAAAATGTTACATTTTTGTGATTTATATCGTTATCGGACGATAGATGTCTGATATCGGGATGTGAGATTTTGGTCATATCACACAGCCCTAGCTGCAGGAGCAGAACAGCTTCTCCAAGCCGGTTCAAAGATCTGCTTCTAAAGGAACCACAGGACGTTCTCCCCAAGTAACTGAAACTACTCCAACAGCTCTGTGGGGAGCCGCTCTGCTTTTTCTGACAGGACGTTTTTCCATGAGAAAGGTACGCTGAGACACAGTACAGCAACAACACAATACTAACATAACAACAATAAGAGTAAGTAAGGAGATAAAGTATATGTCACTGTAGACGGAGCAGCAGCATGTACACAGCATGCTTACAGTCCAGCGTTCTTTCTAAGATCTTCTCATCATTTGGTCTGAACATCAGACCCACGTTATGTTGAAGTAAGTCAGTATTTGTCTCCTAACACAGACTGACACTGGCTGGGTTTGGAGTCAGGTTGGTTCATCTCCTTCTTCTGACTCGAGAACAAAGTTAGTTTTTTTCAACAAACACATTTTTGTTGAAAAACAACAAACTTTTTGCTTTCCAGCAACAAATATTCAAATCTGAGTGGCGTCTGAAAAACATGAAGACAAACACGTGAAATGAGAGTTTGTTAGCTGCTGGTGCTGATGGAGAGAGCAGGTGTTAATGTTCCTGTTTGCTTTGCTGTCTCCGTGTTCCACGTGTCTTTGTTTACAAGGAACATTAATCTCTGTTTTTACCTGTGTGCATCCCAAGGCTGCTCACACCTGATTGGTCAACAGGACAGAAACCTGCAGATGTTCACATCCAGATGTGTTCATAGAGACGGGGTTACCTGTTCTGAAGCTGCTCCTTCAGGTTCTCGAGGGAGATAAAAATTTGTTAGAGGATCATGAAATCAGAGTGAGGGTCACCTGTGCACAGGTGTTACAGAGACGGGAACAGAAAGAGCAGCAGATTAAACTTAAAAACCCGTCCAGCTGCTAACAGGTGATCCAGGCGGGTTCTCCAAGTTCTTCAGGTGCTCTTTGGTTTCGTGCCCTCTGGGTCTCACATGTACTTCCTGTGTGTTTCAGGGGTCCTCAGGACACGTGCTTCGAAGGCGGAGTGTTTCCAGCCATCCTCAGCTTCCCCTCCGATTACCCCCTCAGTCCTCCAAAGATGAGGTTCACCTGCGACATGTTTCACCCCAACAGTAAGTCCACCTGCGGCTGAGCTCCGCCCCCTCACCTGCACAGACAGCTTGTGTTCTCACAGGGTTTTATGAAGGTTAAAGCTCGGTTCAGACTGGAGGTGTGTTTGTGGAGAAGCTGATGTGATGTTTATCCTCTCTCCCTCTCAGTCACTTTAATCCAGCACAGTGAATCACCGCAGCGACGAGCTCGTGTTTCCGCGGTTTTAGACTCGTTTAGAGCCTCGCTCTCAGCTTTTAACCCGTCATGTTCACCTGAAAACAGACAAACTCTTAAACACACCTGGCACACCTGAGTTACTCCAGGTGTGCCTCAGATTCCTGAACAGAACACGCTTGGTTTGCGTCTGTTTTGATAGGTAAACAGACCGCAGTGACCCCCTCAGTCATGTGACAAGTCATGTGACACAAGGCTGCGTTGTCACAGTAACGGCCAAAGCTCCTGAGAGTCGGTTTGACTTCAAAGCAGTCATGTGACCAGTCACAGCACGCAGCACTAATGTGAACATGCTGCTAACGTGCTGTTAGCATGCTGTTAGCGCGCTGTCATTACTGCTGTGATTAGAGTGCTGAGCCATGATGTCACAGTAGGGTAACAGTCTGAGCACGCTCAGTCCTGATTAGAGGACAAGCTGTTCGCTGCTGGCCCATCATCACCACCCTGCACCAGCATGCCCCCGAGCTGAACTTCCTCCTGCAACTGTAGCGTCTGATCATCCATCAACAGCCTGCAACCGCCGCAGGTGAAACCCACGAAGAAGAAAACACTGAGCGGGCCTGAACCTCCTCAAAGGTGATGGAAAAAACACGTCTCAGGTTTCAAAAGAAGAGAAAAAGTTTTCAAACTTTCTGAGCTGAACGTTTACTCACCATCTGCCCTGCATGGCACCGCTCACACAGGTGAGAACAGGTGCCAGGCTGCCAGCAGGTGTCTGTAGGTCTGCACCACCCAGCTCCTCTGCATCAAACCTGTTGTTTCATAGAAATGTGAAATATCTGAACGAATAAATATAAAGGTTGTTCTCCATCCTGCATGGCTCCAGCTGCAGCAGGAGGTTTATCTTGTTTCCTGAATTGTTGGAAGCTGAGATTCAAATGTGAAATGATCAGATTAACTGCTCGGCTCTCGTATCTATTGTGTGCTGATAAAACAGCAGCTGTCAAAGCAGGAACGTCAGACAGCCGACAGGAAGCACTTTGCACACTGATAGCAACGAGATGTTTGATGGAAACAGATAGCCTCTGAGTGCTGCCTCACCTGACGGGAGGCTTGTTTACCTGTCAGGTGTTGTTCTACTGCACCTGTGAGGACTCGATGGCCGGGCGGCACTTTGAGGAGCAGATAAAGAACATCCTGTTTCCAAATATGTCCTCGCTGAAAGTGTTTAATGAAGTTTTTACAAAAAAATGAATCCCAAAAACTCAAAGAGAGGCTCACGACACGACACGCGGGTCTCAGCTTTAATGAAGCGTTTGAACAGAAATGTCTTAAAATCAGATTCACAGCATTCAGAAACATCCACCCATGCGTGTCGGGGCGGTGGAGCCTGTCCCAGCAGCAGGTCCACCTGGACAGGTCACCAGTCTGGCAGCATTCGCACCTGTGGGCATTACAAACTAAAACTGTGTGTTGAACTGGTCGTCGTTAAATATGTTGGATTCTTTCAGATGGGCGGGCTGAGTCGTGCTCCCTTACTAATCATCTTCCTCCTCCTCCTCAGTCTATCCGGACGGTCGGGTCTGTATCTCCATCCTCCACGCTCCGGGCGACGATCCGATGGGATATGAGAGTAGTGCAGAGAGGTGGAGTCCGGTCCAGAGTGTAGAGAAGATCCTGCTGTCTGTGGTCAGCATGCTGGCAGGTAATCACACACCTTTCTGTGATGTCATCATGTGTAAACCATGCTTCACCTGCGTACTCGGTCCTCTCCTCTCAGAGCCCAACGATGAGAGCGGAGCGAACGTCGATGCCTCCAAGATGTGGCGGGAAGATCGAGAGCAGTTCAACAAACTCGCCCAGAAGATCGTACGCAAGTCTCTGGGCCTGTAGAGATGATGTCATCAGCCTGTGCCCTGTGTGTGTGTGTGTGTGTGTGTGTACAGCAGAAACAAATGGCATGGACAGACACACATACACAGGGCGCTCAGTATGGACAGATCAATACATAAACTGATGGATGGAAGCCGATCAAAGGACACAAACCAAACGCGATGACATCACCACCACTTTCACTCCAACAGCAGCAGCAGAAACGGCGCCGCCATACCTCGTCCGTCTCCTCTGCAGGACAATATTTATCAATAAATTCATGAAAAGATCAATTTAAACTTTGTTTGTATAGGATAGAAATTATGTTTTACCTGAAGCTGTTGTCCCATAGCGCCCCCTGCTGTGCCGCCTGGTGCTGTCAGCGTACAGTTGTCGACACAGAGGGGAGCCGGTCTGATGTCCAGGAAGTTTCTCATCATTCCGATCTGGTTTAAAGTTCAGGGATTCAGACTGCTGACGGATCGAAAGAGTCCTGCAACCGCAGTACCCCGCCCCGCCCCGACTCCTGCTTCCTGTTTCTGTTCGTTTGCTGCTGTTGGCGAGAAATCGTTTCTGATCTGACTGGTTGATAAACGTGGACTTGGACTGGACGTCCGGTCGGACGGAAGCACGCCGGCTTCTCTCAGCAGGACTTCATGCACTTTATGTCTTCCTGAAGGAGGACGTCGCGATGGTTCAGCTCGCCGAGGAGCTGACGGGAGCGCAGAGCTTTAGTTTGAAGGGTTTCTTTGAATTTGTCTGATTTAACAAACGATTAATAAAAAATACCAAGAGCAGAGCGTGAGCTGGTTATTCATTACATCTGAAAGCAGGTCCAACATTTAATAAAGCTGCCTTTTTTCTCTCACTGCAGTTTTGTTCAAATAATATCAGCTGAGAAATGGAAGCCCA
>NW_024582531.1:206494-211494 GCF_018398535.1 Haplochromis burtoni | reverse complement strand
TAGGAAGGTGAAACTAGAGACTAGAACACTTTGTCTATGGAGACTGACTCCCTGCTGCCCCTGCTGGGTGTCAGAGGAACTACAGGATTTTCACTGGAAACAACTGGCCAGAACCATGAGACTGAGCAATAATGATGGAGGTGAATATAATCTCTAATAATCTCTGTTTATTTTGATCATACCTGTGTACTTTTGGCATTGAATGCAGTACTTTTGTGTGTGTGTGTGTGTGTGTGTGTGTGTGTGTGTGTGTGTGTGTGTGTGTGTGTGTGCAGCCTCAGGTCTGATGGCACCTGATTTCAGGGAGTGGGTCAGACAGGCAAGGGGCGGAGCCCTGGCTCACCTGGGAAATTCCTGTGCTGTGAAGAGCTGAGGGCGAGCCGCAGACTTGAGATCAGTCACTTCTTCTTCTCTTCCTCCTCCTCCTCCTCCTCTCAGGCAGCACGTGTGCAGGAACCTCACATCATATGAAACATGGACCGAACTCTGCAGCTGATCGTTCATAGTTACAGTTTCAGTGTAGGAAGGAATAATCAAACTTTATTAGTACAACACCTGACTGACAAGCCCAAACCCAGACTGCTGCACAGCACGAGACACACAAAATAATAAGAATTCGATATGACGTCATTTTTAGAGCCGCACCAAATTCATGGAGAGCTCAGATTATTATTTGCTGCTCTGTTAGTTTCAGCTCGTCACAGACGATACATGAGACAACAGAAACACCCTTTAACCTTACATCATTTGTCCACCAGAGGGCGCTCTGCATCTTCCATGTTTATGTTTGAAACGTCACAAACAGCAAACAGCTGATCCAACCTGGGCAGAGGGTAAAAACGAGGAACGAGAACGACGAAAAGAGTGACAAATATCGGCCGAAATGTCTGAATATTGGCTTTAAATCACCGAATATCAGTATCGCTGTTAAAAATCTGATATCGGTCGGGCTTATCAGTTTAACACAGACTGACTGTATATAAAAGATGGACTAGCACAGCGTGCGGTCACCCATTGGCTGGTCTGATCAGCGTCATGGTCGCCGACAGGAAGTGATCATATCTGATCACCGAGGCAGCGAAATGTGTCAGCTGCTCTGACCAGTAACACGTGAACCAACCTGCAGCAGCAACGTGCAGAAACCTCTCCACCAATCACACCTTTCACCTGCATGAAACACTCACCTGTCCTCTCAGGTGGACTCTGTCCAGCTTTGTCTGTCAGGTTTGTCTTCAGGTGAGTTCAAGTGTGTCACAGGTAAAGAGGAGGCAGCCGCCCCTCCCTCCCTCTCGCTCCTCAGCCCCTCCCAGTCTTTTTTATTTAAATGTGGGGCGAGCGAGGCCAGCTCACCTGCAGGTAAATTCTCTCTCTCCTCAGTCATACTCACCTGAAGCTGAAAATCATCTCCAGTCGCTGCACAGACAGCAGCCTCAGAGGAAGGAAAGGAGAAACTGTGGAGGACTTAAAGAGGAGGAAACAGGTGGAGGTCTGCACCTGAAGGTGGAGACACGCTGAAGATCATCAGGTTCATCTCAGACACTGAGAACACTTTTAAAGGTGGACTGATGATGAGCCTGGTTGTGTTTTTGGTTTCTCTGAAGAACAGATAAATGTCCAGCAAAGACGAAGAGGACGGTTTAAGGACGGCCGACAGGTAGAGCAGAGACTGTGAGGTCACAGCACGCCAGACCTCCCCACTCTGAGCTCCTCTCACCGCCTCTTCTTACCTGTGCTCAAGTCAGAGGTCTCCTCGCATGTCCTGAAACCTCTTCACAGACTAGGACTGGAGCTGGACCTCAGGAGGCTGGTTAAACCTCTGACCTCTGACCCAGGTTTGCTCAGATATGACGTCACTGTGCATCAAAGCTTTTGCATCTTTGTTTTCCTCTCACAGATTCTCATGTGATTCAAATGTGGGCCAGACGCTCATGTTAGCAGGTTAGTGTTCAGGAGACGAGCTTCGTTACACGACGGGGAGAAACGAAACGAGTTCACATGATTTTATCTTTAGCAGCTGTTCTTATCTTTGGCTCATCATTTAATCGTTTTGTGATCAATGTGACCGCGTGAAGTGTTGATAGTGCAGTCTGATGGTAAAATTACACAGTGCGATATTTCTCAGCCACAGGTTTGCACGTTACTCGAGTTTTGTATGTTCAGCATCATTTATTAAACCAGTTTAAACCAGCCTGTAGTGCTGTGAAAATCCCACCTGGTGCAGGTGTAACATGGAGAGTCCCACCAAGGGTCCTTCTGCCGTAACCACAGAAATGATTTTAAACAGGCAGTTAACTAAAAGTTAACTGAAAATGACAGATAAGAAATAAAGTGAAATGTAATGTAATGTGAAAGTACGGCTGACAGTCAAAAACTGCTGAACCATTAAGGCCACAAATTAAATGTTTCACTATTCACTATACAGCTGCAATACCTCAAATATGAATAAAGAGAATAAATTATTAGCTAAAAATAAAGCTAGCAGTTTTATTTCAGGACGATCAGCTTTAAACTGAAAGCTGAGCTGTAGTTACAGATAAAGAGACAGTTTGCTGGTTTGAAGCCAGGTTATGTGAACACAAATGAACTTGGTGGCGTTCATGAAGAATTGGCGAGACGGCCGTCTGGGTTCTCCGGGTGGAAATGTTGGACACGCCGCTGTAAGGAACCAAATCTGAGACGTTTGTTGTGTTGCTCTTTGACCACAGACGCTGAAGAAACACCACCCAGGAGATCCTCAGGCCAACTGGAGAATGACGTTGAGAGACGCAGGACAGGAAGCGGGTCGGTGAGCGGGAGTCAAACTGTTCACAGCGCACAGGCGTGATGTTTTCGTGTCACTTCCTGCTGCTCACCTGGGTGCTGCTCACCGCCAGAGTCCAGAGCCACAGCTGGAGACCCTGTACAGGTACGAGGAGATACAGAGTGCTGGTTTCAGCTCTAAAGGGACGGTCACATGTTTCAGAATGAGGTCAGATTCATTTCTGAAGAACAAAACACAAAATCTGCACAAAAATAAGAGAGACTTTTGCTTGTGAGACTGGATAAATAAAGGTTTGAGCTAGTTTTTTTATATATTACTACTGACAGACATTGTGCTGAAAGCTTTGTTGTATCCTAACAGGAAGTTTTAATTCATGACTTGCTTGTTCAAGTTGTTCTGTTGTGCTGAAGATCCTGGACAGGCCCCCAAACACATCCAGTCACCAGACTGGTGTGGGGTTAGGAGGGTCGCGTAACAATGGAAAACATGAGGATAACGTTTGTTCCGTTGTCACAGTTTATCTCTATCACGTGTTTCTGGGCATTATTCAGTGGAGCTTTCAGTTGAGGAACTTTCAGGTGTTCCCACCTGTCTTTCTGTTCTGGTTAAAGAGCTGAGTACACAGCTTTACTTCATGTTTCCTTTTGATGACATTACTGTTGATCTTTCTCTTTGCTACCAGCTGATTTATTCCGGCAACTGAAACTGCGTTTGGCTCCTGGGCTTTGTGAGCAGCCTTCCTGAGGTTGAGTATTGTGAACTCTGACCCCTGAGGTGTGTCCTGTCGCTGACTTCACTGATGCCAAATGTCAGAGAAGGCTTTGCAGCTCCGACTCTGACGTCTCGCTGTGTTTCAGACGCTTTCGTTGCTTTGTTCTTCTGTGTTTTCAGTCTTTGAAATATGAGATCTGTTTCTGTACATGTCGTCCCCTCCCTCCATTCATCCTCCATTCATCCTCCATTCATCCTCCATTCATCCTCCATTCATCCTCCATTCATCTTACATTGATCCTCAAGCGCAACAAAACACACAGACGGCCTCAGAGGAGCTTAAAGGGGAATTCCAGCTGAAAACTAACGTTGACCTGATGCTGTCTCTGCTCCCTCAGCCGCTGTCTAACACTGATTTTTAATGTTTTAATGATTTACTCGAGCCTCATCAGAGTCAGAGCAGAAATCTGTGACTGCTCGGCAGGAAGCTGAAAAGCTTGAGCTTTTTTTTAAGATCAGGTCTGAGGTTTCAGACGTAGAAACATCCATCTCTGAGGGGATAAAAATAAACTGATCTGAGATCATTTACATGTCATCGCTGATACAGATTAACTGCAGATACACTTATCAGTCAGAGCTGGAGGAAATGAGCTCTGAGCTGATAAACTCGCCTCACTAGCCGCTGCTTTCATGAAAATCAGCTTTCAGGGATCTGAAATTAGCAGCAGGAGATAAACTGTCTAACCTGGATCGCTGCTTACGTGTCCCTGCGGTGATTTAAATCGAGCTACATACAGCTGGTTCAGTGTAACTCTGCGGTGGAAATCGGGCTCCAGTAAACCATGCTTTGTTTTCACTGAAGTTTCGGTGGGATCAGTGGCGTTAGGGTTACACTCATAGAGTCTGATGATGGCCTGCTTGGTGGCGTTTCACTGCTGGGGCTGCAGGAGAGATTAGCAGAACAACAGGAAGCAGATTTACGGTTCAGAAAATCTAAATTATTAATAACTTATTTGATTTATTTCACCCCATCTCTGCTCTCTCCCCCTCAGACCTGCTGCCTCTTGACCTGTTGTCCAAAGCCCTGCCCCCCCCAGGACATGCCACGCCCACTCAGGTAAGACACAGGATAGCATGAAGCTATGAACATTTATGATGGTAGCTACCCCTAATATTTCATCCGCTACCCCTCCAGGTGCGGATGGTTCAGTCCAAAGGTTCCAGAGGTCTCCGATTGGCCAGCGCCGTGGCAGCACCTCTGAATTTCCCCGCCTCCCAGATCTTCACCAACTGTTACTACTTTCCCTCTGAGTTCTCATTGGTTGCCACGGTGAAGATTCAGACACTGAGACAGAAGGTGATGCAGCGGAATGGAGCTGGATCTGGTCCAGTCTGGTCCAGTTTGGATCAGTCTGGTCCAGTTCTGGTCCAGTTTGGATCAGTCTGGTCCAGTTCAGCCCAGTCTGGTCCAGTTTGGATCAGTCTGGCCCAGTTCAGCCCAGTCTGGTCCAGTTTGGTCCAATTTGGT
>NW_024582531.1:204762-206474 GCF_018398535.1 Haplochromis burtoni | reverse complement strand
AACTTGGATCAGTCTGGTCCAGTTCAGCCCAGTCTGGTCCAGTTTGGATCAGTCTGGCCCAGTTCAGCCCACTCTGGACGAGTTTGTTCCAGTCCAATGTGTTCTTTCTCTCTCTGCTTCCAGACAAATGAGTACATCTTCTCTGTGGTGAGGGAGGGATCTGATTCGCTGTTGCTGGGGTTACGAGTGTCTGAGAACCGCCTCCACTTCTTGACCACATCCCCTGGCCCTGGTGGGCGGAGCCGAATGACTTTTAAGGACGTTGGATTGGACAATAACCGCTGGCACACAGTGGTGCTGGCTGTCACCGGGCCGTACGCCACGCTGACTGTCGACTGTGGACTTCCTCTGGAGCTGTGAGAGCTGACACCACATAGACCAATAGAGACCAATAGAGACCAATAGAGATCCACTTCATGGCATTAAGTGGTTTCTTGTCCCCCAGTAAACAGGTCCAGTCCTTCCCCAGCCATCTGAGCACCAGAGGGTCCCGGTTCTTCGTCGGGAGCAGGGGGCGGTGGAGGGGGCGCTTCTCCGTGAGTCTCTGATCAGGGTCAGATCAGCCAACTGTCCGTCCTGCTGGTTCTCACCGCTCTGTCTCTTCTTCAGGGTTTACTGCGGCAGCTGGTGCTGCTACCCGGTTCGGACGCCACGCCCAGACTGTGTCCCTCCCCCGACCCCGCTCTGACTGAGCTGTCCATCCCTCAGGTCCTGAAGACCACCCCCTTCCAGCCGGACCAACAGGGACCAGTTTACACCTATGGTGAGGAGACAAACCTGCCACAGCACAGCGCCCCCTGCAGTTTGGGAGAGAGCTGTACACGCTCATTTTCAGCTGCTAGTGCTACAAGGCTGATAAAAAAGCATCGACGAGTGTGTTTGGAGTGACAGTGTGTTCATAATCAGCCACAGTAAAAACACTTTCAGCTGCTCCAGCTGACAGATGTGTTTCATTCACCAACAACATCCACACCAGCAGGTTTGTGAGAGGACGCATGAAAAGCAGAGTTTCACCTCACTCACCTCTTTACGTCTATATTTTGCACGTTTCCTGGCTCAAAGTTCTATTCCGACTGTTAGTAGGCGCTGTATTCAGTGCCTGGATGCTGTGGTGGAGTCAGTAGTGACAGTCTCACAGGTGAAGAGATCTTTGTTTCACTTTTTTCCACTTTAAGTGTTTACTTAACCGGCTGGTTAGGGTTAGACTAAAAGCTCCTCTTAGGCTGAACAAAAGGCTGTGGTTTGGATGAAAACCGCAGCATGGCCCTGCACACCTCTAACCTTTGTGTGGAAAAACACTGAGCTGGGGGTGACTGACTCATCAGGCTCGCTGCCAAAGCGAGGATCCGAGGACTTCCTCCACCCCTGCGAGTGTTTGGTCCGTGAACCCGGCACTGTGATGGTCTCAGTGATCGAGTAACCTGAAGCATGAAAACACCTGTGACTGACAGCTCTGCAGCTACTGTGTGTGTGTGTGTGTGTGTGTGTGTGTGTGTGTGTGTGTGTGTGTGTGTGTGCTACTTGCAGACTCAGCCTCTCTCCTGCTGTTTTATGTGTGTTTCCATGACAGCGTGAGGTCAGACAGAAGCTGATTCACACAGGTGTGTTTGTGTTACTGTGTCACAGTCAGTGGAAGGAGCAGCTTATCCTACCTCTGTGCCACCAACAAACACCACAGCACTGTCCATCCATCCATCATCCATCCATCCATC
>NW_024582531.1:191758-202857 GCF_018398535.1 Haplochromis burtoni | reverse complement strand
GGAAACTCCCACTAGGTTTATATCTGGGACTCTCCACCATTTGACCTTAGAACTGAAGAAGCTTCTCGGATGAGAGGTGAAACGTCTTCAAGCAACCTAAAGAAGTCCAGACGCTTTTCTTTGCAAGCTCCTTTGACTACGATGACCTGGATGACTGAGAACCTTCACAGACATGTTAAATGGAAACCTTCACTTCATTATGCGTGTTCATCTGCCAAGCACAGACTGAAGCAGCTGCTAACAGGAACACAGGCACGTGTTTCCAGCCGAGCCCTCCACATCCAGCTTTGCTGCAGAGAAACATGCTAGCGAATGATCAGGGGTCCTGTTTACCCCCCACCATGTTTCACTGTAGGGCTCTAGCCCTGCAGTTCCTCTAACGTCCAGCAGAGGCAGCAGTGAGTCAGTCCCCATAGACTCCCATGTTAAAGCTTCACCAGAAATAAACAGACTGGTCTCTGTGGATCGTTTCTCCTTCATAACAGCTGTACAGGGAGGATGTTTTTATAACTCACCTGTTTAAAGTTTGCATTATTAGGGGCGTGGCCTCTGGACGTGTTTGTGCTGTTGGAGCTCTTTGGGTTATATTTGATGTGCGCTCTCTGCTACATGTTTGTTTCATTGAAAAAATGTTTGTAAGTTTTTACTGTGACTGCGGCTCAGAGGGAGCCTGATGGTTTCAGTCAGGTAGACGACAGTGAGGTCCTGAACAACAGGAATAAGTAGGAAACTGTGAATCTGCCATCCTTTGGTACTTCAGAGATTTTTTAAGTTTGCTTTGGTTTAAGCCAATAAAACGATCGTGTGCTGTTATGAAGTGTTAAACAGAGGAGCTTATTATCAGGGGCTCACATGTCCTCGGTTCCCATGACGCTCCTCAGGTGTAACCCTCGCTCTGTCCTGTTTCAGAGGCCGAAGCCAGAGTGACTGTGGGAGATCGTCCTCCCTGCTCGAGGCCGGAGCAGGGCCAGCTGTGGTTCAATGCTCAGGGGAAGGGTCTGTTCATCTGTGACGGGCTGAGCTGGAGGACACTGCTGCAAAGTGAGTCTGGACGTACACAGGAAGTACCTCTCACACCTCAGACATGTCAGGGTCATGTGACTAAAACACATTATATTAGGAGGGTGATTTTACTCTGTGTTAGGAGGTGCTCATTTTATTGCATAAATCTTTACATCACAAACGTTGTTTTAAATAGACATGATGCCAAATCTGTATGTAAGAAATTAGAAATGATGATTTTAAACAGTTCAGGTTTTTAAAAAAGCTCCTCTGGAACCAAACCAGAAAGGAACACATTGTTATGATTTTAGAGGATCTGGTATAATATTAACTTGTCTGCTGTAAAGAGAAGAGTAAACTTTTCCTGAGTTGCTGTTGCGGGTGGAGCAGACTGTAGGAGGGTTCATGTGAACGTAGCGCTGGGATGGGGCTGGTTTGACGATGATGCCATGTGCCTGCGATGTGTCTGTCCATGTAAGCTGTATCACCTGTTTGTGCAGGTAAGCAGCGTCTGGATTACGTGGAGGACTACCAGGACCTGTACACCCGCTCAGAGACCCTGGACGTCGAGGTCTTCTCCATCCCGTCTGAGGGCCTGTTCATGGCTGCAGCCAACAAGTAATAACACGGCAGCAGAAACACAGCTGTGGACAAGACTCTGTCCTCTCAGTCTAACACTCGTGTCTCCCTTGGCAGGGACTCTCGGTCCGGCTCAGGTATCTACAGGTGGACCAACGCCTCCTTCCAGCTCTACCAGAACATCAGCACTCAGGAGGCTCGATCCTGGAAACACTTCACCATCGACAACAAGGTGAGGGCCTCCAACATGGACGAGGAGTACAAGGAGCTCAGCACAAAGCCGTGGGCTTAGCTCCGCCCACGGCCTACGAGCAGCCAGCACCGTGCTGCTGTGACTGATGCACGACACGAGCTCCCACTGTCACTGCGACAGTCACGGATCGTTGTATGTTCTGTGTGTCGTGTGTTTTGTATAGATGAGCGTCAGCTGACGACGTAAACATGCTGACAACAGAGAGAAGTTATAGCTAATCGCTAACTGTCCTTCTGTTGGCTGTTACCATAGAAACTAAATGTCTTTGTGCCATCATGCGATTTATTGTTGGATAAAATCAATACTGTCTGACATCACACTCGTGTGCGGTCCTTGGCGTGGACGTCGGTGGACGAAGCAGCTTGTTTCTGTCACAGACAGAAAACACAAAGTGCCATCAGGCCAGAGGGATCAGATCTAATCAAGCGAAACAGGCAGAACATTTAAAACATGATTAATAAATCCGGTGTGATGGTGGTGCAGCTGAGAGTCGTGGAGTGGATGGAGCTCAGAGGGCGGAGGACAGGAGGACAAACAGATCTGAGGCTGATTCTCTTTGAACCCTTGTGTGCACATTGTGTTGGCCTTGTTTGCACAGTGTGTGACACACACACACAGCTGTGTGCAGGTATTGTGCTGCAGGTATTCAGTCCTGTTAACTCAGAGAAGTGTGTAAAGGAACAGTCTCTGCAGAGGTCAGAGGTCACTGCAGCGCACACAGACTTCTGTGAGTCGTCGTTCAGTGAAAGCTGAGCAGGGCCGCTCGGCGCTGTGATGTTAAACCAAATCCATCTCCGTGTTTCTGTCCTTCAGATTTTTCTCGTGGTGGCGGCAAACTTCAGAGAGGCGGGGTCTGAGCGGTCTGTCATCTATCAGTGGCATCGGCGGCGGCGGCGTTTCGTCCGTTATCAGACTCTGGAGACTCACACTGCCCAGGACTGGGAGGCCTTTCGCATTCACAATCACAGCTTCCTGGTCGTGGCCAATCACAGACGAGGTAAACAGGAAGTGGACTGTAATGCAGTCTTTTTCATTTTAAATGAATGGATCACTGCAGCTGCTGGGGCATCACACAAAACCAGGATAAGAGCTCATTGTTGTCTCCACAGGAGAACATCATCAGGCCACGAGGTAATCAAAATTTAAAAATAATAAATGGAGAGTGGCGTCGGCTCTTTGTGCCCCGAGATGTCCCTCTCCTGCAGTCTGTGAGGCCAACGAAGCATTTCATGCATAAAAATGCTGCAAACAGAACCTTTAATAAAACTTTTCTTTTTATTTCCAGATCAAAGATGAACTTTCAGGATCAAACGTTCCTGATCGGCAGTATTTATTCGTTCAATTTGATTGTCCTTCATGTTCAGGGTATTTTCCGCAGTGAAGGAAGTATCTGAGTTTAACGAGTCTCTGCAGCGGGATGAGGAGCTCCAGAGCAGCCGGTCGTTTCTGATGGGTTTAAAGGTTAAAACGAGGCTTTTTGATGATGGAGATACGAGGTTTCCACCTGACCAAACAGGAGCTTTGAAGAGCTCGTATCTCCTCGTCAGTGTAAACACTTCAAACACATTCATGTGTGCACTTCCTGTAAAGATAAAACACTCCTGAGGCTGAGGCTGTGCAGGTGTACTGTGGTTAGATCACACACCTCTGTGCGCCGTCTCTCTGTTTGAGCTTGTGTTTATTCTGAATGATGGTGAAGTCACAGCGCACCGGCCGAAATCACCTCAGCACCAACACGTTCGATATAAATGGGCCAACTTTGATTTTCTGTCCTCTTTATCTGCTAAATACATGAAACGAGCAAAAACTGGCAGATTATGAAGGGACTTTTGTGCCGGGTAAATAATTAGCTGCTAGCAGGCTGTGAAAACTCAGACGGGATATTTTAAAGATTCATTAATGGTTCAAACTTCTGCATTTACAAGAATATTTTAATGTCTTTATTTAAAAACAGGTCGTCTGCAGTCGTGTCTCCAACCAAACTATCCAAACTTACTCAAATACATTTGTGTTGTAGAAAAAAGTCAACTCAGATGAAATGATTTTGAATGAGACTTTATTCGAGTCACAGGTCTGATCATCACCGCCATGACTGTTTTAACCATTTAGGAATTTCTTTCCTTCATTTTCACAGAACTCAAACTGTAACTGGACAAACCAGGATCACTAAACACGTGGATTATTTTCACTTCATGGATGCTAATCCCTCTCACAAACGTGCATCCAGGAAACCTCCGGTCTGCATGCAGAGAACTTTAAAGTGGGCAGGTTTAGGCCTGCAGGTACCTCCATGAGTACTGACACACACCCTTCAGATAGCATCAACGACAAACTTTAATATGGCAATGTCTGTGCACGACTCAGCTTTTAACACGTGGAAAACAAACAGTGACAGAGCTCTGAGAGCTCCATATCGAGGGTGAAGGTTAGAAACTCGTCTCAACCGTAAACCAAACAGTTTGGTCAAACATGTTATTTGTCCGTCGTCATCTCTACCTGTTAGTCTGTGGGTAAAATACCTGAAACAGAAACTGAATGAGGTTGTGTCTTTGCACCAAGCACAGTCCAAACCATCAGTCTGTTCTATCACAGCCACAGTGATTCGCAGACCTGTGTTTTTCTGAGCATTTGGTAGCTGGACGGTCCTGCAGATCAGAGTCCATCATCTTAGTCACTCCAAGGTTGATCCTGAAGATAATCTGGTGTTGGTCAGGTACAAAAAACAAATAGAGACTCAGTTCCAGGGTTTTGTAGAGATGTAATCAGATTACATGAAGGTGTGAGATGCAGCTGACGGTGATTCCCTTTTATTGAGGCTAATCTCCGTGGAGATTTCATGTGATGGGTTTTGTGTTTCTCGTTGTTAGACGACTCGTTCTTCTAAGCTGGATGCACTTCTCTGGCTTTACTCTGTGATCACATGGACGAGAACTGAAGTGTCGAAATCATGTCAATGTGTCCCTGTGTGTCCTCAGAAAGAGACTCCAACCACAACATCCACAGTGTGATCTACAGGTGGAACCCCGACACAAAGGTGCTGCTGTTCAGTCACAACATGAGATCTCCTGTCCTGTCCTTTATAGATGCTTCTGATCGTCTCTGTCCTCGTGTTTTCGGTCCTAACCCGTCCCTCCTGTCTCTGCAGCTATTTGAGGTGAACCAGACTCTGCTGACGTCCGGAGCCTACGACTGGGAGTTCTTTACTGTGGGGCCGTACCACTTTTTGGTGGTGGCCAACACCTTTGACGGTCGAACCACCATCATCAGCTCCACCATCTACGTCTGGCTGGATGGTTCTTTCCAGACCTTCCAGAGCATCCAGGTCAGTGTTTGTCTGTCTTTCAGGGTCTCCCCACCGTCGGCTTTCGTAAACCTTTTACCTTCCTGGTCTGAAATGTTACACCAAAGAGGAAGTGCACTAACATTGAATGGCCAGCAGGGGGCGACTCCTCTGGTTGTCTGGGAGTGTCCTGCTCAGCTGACTCGAGCTCAGTGAATGTTTCCCTCATGTTTCAGCTGTAAATGAAACATGAAGCTCATTTTGGAAACTATCGTCCAGTTACAGTCACAGAGGACAGCAACATAGGGTTTGGTCATTGGTGAGTTATTAGCCAATGAGAATGCAGCATCGGTCAGTTTCAGAGTCAGATCTACTGCACACCAGGGACCTCTGGTTTTAAACACGGTGACAGCAATAACGTTCAGTTTGTGGCTTCGCAGCATGACCTCACTAACCAGCGGTGATGTCACATCCTTCTTTTATATACAGTTAGTTTTCTAGCACTGATGCAGCGACCAGCGGGTGACTGTAGATGACTGACAGTGAAAGCATGTTCACAAAGCAGGCTGGACTCAGCTGTGAGGCTCGTGGTTGGTTAAACCCTCCTCCAAAGATGTTTCCTGAACATGAAGTCATCTGTACTCAGTAATCTGCCTGCTTGTTGACCTCCGGCTGTTTGCATCATTAATAAAACCGACGCGTTCGCTCGTCCTGCTGTTCATCAGCTCTGGTCACGTGCAGCACGTCTTTAAGCTCAGGTGTGTCAGCTGAGGATCAGGGCGTTTTCACAGAGTAATCCAAACCAGCAGCAGATTAATTAATCTGTTTGCATTAGCCTAACCACAGCTCTGCAGCTAACCACCGTGGTGTGTCATCTTTACTATCTCGCTAACTTCCTGCTAACATGGATGTTGAACATTATTGTAACAGCTGTGAGAACAGCCCCACCGATCTCTTTATTCTTAACTCCCAGGATTCGAGTAAATGCACCGATTACTAAGATTGAGTTGTTAAATCTGCAGGACCTGTCAGCAGGTCAAGGTGATGAACATGAGAAACATAGATCTGATTGATTATGGAGATTATCAGTATAACTGTAGATTGTTTTATTTGATAGAATTACAGACAAGAACATTTAAAAATGAGACTTTATTTTTATTTCTATTTTTAATGAAGCAGGAAGTCCTGAGATGCTGCGTCTCCTGTCTGGCAGACCTGGACACGTGACAGACGTAGCTTCTTCGCACATGAATGATTTATGACAAACATTTCAGAAGAAAGATATTTTTTCTCATATCTATTAAGTTCTGTCACATAATGATCTTTTTCATTGATGAATTAAACTTTTTTTATTATCTGGGATCGTTTAATCATCCTACATATTGAAACTCAGCGATATGAGCCAAACTTTAAAGGATTATTTTATTGTGACACTGAACTCGCGGACAGTGAAACATGTCCGCTCACATTTATTCTCACAGGATTGTTTCATCTTGTGCGTCCTCTTCAGAGGATGAACTCGGGACAGCGCCCCCCTCAGGATGTTTTTAGCTGGGGCGGTGCTGCTTACCAGTCCAGGTGAGTCCTGGCAGATGTCAGAGCAGACATGACAATGAGGATGTTGTCAGTGAGTCACATGATAACAGCAGCGGCGTGACGCTGCCCGACCGCAAATCACAGGCTGGTAAAAATACCACGCTGACTCACAGCTTCAGGGAAACACCTTGCTCTCAGCCGGGCTCTGATTGGTGCAGGTGTGCCTCTGCAGGTAAACGCTGTTTTCCAGCCACACTTGATATTTCTGTGTTTTTGCCCCTTAATTTCTGAGCTTCAGTGTTTTTTTGGTCGTCGTTGATCCCGGATCACAGGAGCGCGTTGCAGGGTGTTTGGATCGTCCTCACCTCGCGTACTCTGGATTATGGTGGATGTATCCATTGTGACATCACGCTCTCTGAAGCCTCCGTTTTAGCCTCATTTAGCTATTTTTTGGAAAAATTTACCATATTTGGAAGAGTGTGAGTAATCAGCTAACATCCAATCAAAATGCTCAAATTTCTCTCACCAAACTGCCGCTCCGCCTTCCTGGACGGTCTGTTAGTACAGCCATGTTACTGGTCACATGATGTCAACACGGTGCAGAGGTCCAGTTCAGGTGAAGCTAGCAGCTACAGCCGCCTGTGTCGCCATCCACCGGTCGGTCAAACAGGCCCCGCCCCTAATATCTGCAGGGTCTTGGAGCTTCAGTGTTGTTAGCGTGATCTCAGGTTCACCTGGAGCTGACTTACTCTCACACCTACCTGCTGCCATTACTCTCGACCCCGCTCTGAGTTGTTTTAGCTCCTCCTCCCCAGAACCCGTCGCATCATTCGCTCCTGCAGTGACAACAACCAAAGATAACGGTCTTATTAAAGTCAGTGTGTGGGGTTTCAGGGTGAAGGTGGTGATGATGATGCGCGCTGTGTACCTGCAGCCTGGCAAACAGCGATGCCTGCACAGACGCAGCTGCTTGTTTAAAACATTAATGTGGTGACAGATGTGCACATGAAAGCAGGTCATAAAAATCATCTTACGCTGATGAAAATATGTTTTTCAGTCTGTTGATGTCAAAGATGAAACAGGAAACCAGAGCAGTGTAATTAATGTGTGTGTGCGAGGGGGTTTCCAGCTGCGCTGAAGAAGACTTTTATTGCTTCTGAAAACCACAAAAACATGTTAAAGCATCATGAAACCACCTGAACCTGTAATTCAGCTGCTGACAGCCGGCACAGCACGCATTAAACTGCTCAGACATCAACACGACTAATGGAGCCGCAAATAGCTCCAATCAGACCCAGCCAGACCTCGCCAGCTCCCCCTGCAGGCTGCACGAGCCGCTGCACACAGGCAGCACGAAGCAGAGCGTTTCATAGTCTCACAGTAACGCATAAAGCACTGAATTATGACTTCATTTAAAAGCTGCCTCCTTAGTTCATTGTGATGTGTCAGTGAATCCCAAAGTCCACCAGACGCTCCCCGGGCCCGGCCTGAGATGGGCTTCCTCTGAAGGGTGGCTGGCCTCGCCCTTAGAGAGGGAGGGGCTCAGAGTTAAGCCGCTGCTCCTTCACATCGAAAGCAGTCAGTCGAGGTGGTTTGAACATCTGACAAGGACGCCTCCTGGGTGAGGCCCCGGGGCAGACCCAGGACACGCTGGAGAGATTATATCTCTCGGCTGGCCTGGGAACACCGTGGTGTTCCCTGGCACAAGCTGGAGGAGGTGGCTGGGGAGAGGGAGGTCTGGGCTTCTCTGCTTGGGCTGCTGCCGTGGATAAGTGGAAGAAAATGGATGGATCAGTGTGTACAGTGAGCCCAACGCTCACAAGCAGTGATGGAGTCGTTACTCTATTCAAAGTAATAGATTACACAGTGCTCATTGGTGTTTTAAATGATAGAAGGCTCATCCTCGCAGTCAGACGAGTTCTTCTTTCCCACATACGTCTGACATTCATGCAAACACACTTGTTCACCCACCCGAGTGGAGGCAGCAGGGATGAAAACACCTACTTTCAACTGATGCTTTTCCCTGTGACTGATCCTGGTCACACTTACTGCACATGAGCTGGAATCTTCATCTAACCCTAACAGCAGTGTGCGCTAAGCTTCTTTGCAGTGCAGATTTTCCTCTTCTCCTCCTGCCCAGCAGCTTCATCATCCTCGTCCCGTATATCCACTCTTCCTCCTCTGCACGTGTCCAAACCGCCTCAGCCTCTGACTCTCAGCTGTTCCTCTGATGGACTCATTTCTCATCCTAATGACGTGAGCTGTGTGTTCACACTGTCACCAGTTAACGTTATAAATCTGAGGCTGTCACACATCCGTCTCCTGCCGAGGACACAGACCCAGTTTCCTTTACCGTTTAAGCAGAGGGAGTGAAAACCAGCCCAGTCCGATCACACAGGGATCCAGGTAGACACGGAGGCCATGATGCTCCGGTTACCTCCTGACGATCAGGCAGCTGGGTCTGCTTGCACTCAGCTTTAGCGTCACTCTGGTTCTTGCGTGTTGTTTTCCATCTCCTCTGGCTTCTGTGAGTTTTGAAAACAGAGCGTGTTGTGGTTGTTTTCTCCAAGTTTAGCCAATCAGCATCCACCATGCCAAGGAGAAGTTCTTCTTTCTCCACTAAAAGCAGCGTTGAAGGGACTCCTGCAGTCAAAGCCCCTCCCACCAAGTGTAGGATTATGAGAGGGTTACCCTTCGTACCCTGGTTCTCTGAGTGTCCCCTTCTTTCCACAGACAGTCGGAGCGACAGACTGGGAGCCGTTTCAGATCGACGGCAGGTTTTTCCTCGCCGTCGCCAACAGTCAGAAGATCCCTGATCGTGGCACGAGTGTCTACAGCATCAACTCCACCGTGTACGAACTGAACGCGCTCACACAGACCTTCATCCGCTTCCAGGACATCCTCACACACAGGTGAGCGTCACACCTGGGCTCATTTAACATGTCTTCAGATACACTTCCTGCTTTTACCTGCAGATTAAAGGAGCAGCACAAAGATTAAAGGCTGAATAACATTTATTTCAAAGTCACTGTGGAAACGTTGCTGATCATTAAAAGGAAGCCATCAGCACCGAGAAGCCTGATGTTTGTTTAAGGTTTCATTTGGAATTTTATTCATTCGTTTGAGATCTTTTACATTTTATTAAAAGACACATTTTAATAACTTTTCAACATTTTGTTCATAGTATTTTAGATCTTTATTAAATTATTTATATTTGCATTATTCGTTCTTTTTTATTATCACTTTTTGATGATTTTGTTAGTTTTTAATTTTTGGATATTTTATTTTATATTTATTTATTATTCCATAAATATTCGTAAATATTATGAACATAATTTTTTAATACATATTATTATATTTATATTAATTCATGTGCACATGTGTGTTAATTTATATTTATTATACTTCATAATATTTTGTGAGGATATTGCTCACCTTTCTTTTCCACTTTATTTTTTTTATTATTTTTGAACTGTAACAGTCATTTTTTGGACATTTTTGGGGATTTCTAAGCTTAGCTGTAGAAACATGTTATCTTTTTTTTCTTTGTTTTTCGGGACTTTCTTCAGTTAATTTAAGACCTGAAAACGTAAATATATTTTAAAGAAGAGGTTCATTGTAAAAATCCCAGAAACAGCTGCTCTTCACAGTGTGTCGTCTTGTTCTCCTCCTTCGTGTGTTCAGTGCGCTGGACTGGGAGTTTTTCACCATCGGAGATGAAAAGTTCCTGGTGGTGGCGAACTCTCACGACGGCGGCTCGTACTCTTTGAACAGCGTTGTCTACAGGTGCGTAAGTGCTCATCTGCTCAGGTGTGACGTGTTTCCTGAGCTCAGGTGACCTCTGTGTGTGATTTTAGGTGGCAGGGTTACGAGGGCTTCGTTCCTGTCCACAGCCTGCCCACGTTCGGCTGCAGAGACTGGGAGGACTTCAGCACGGACGAAGGCTCCTTCCTCATCTACTCCAGCGCCAAGTCCAGGCTCAGCAAGGTGTTCAAACTGAGGAACTACTGAGTGAAACCATCCTGGAGAGACTCCTCTGAGCTCATGTGATCATTCAGTGGACTCAACTTCCTGTGAGCTGAATCCTGAGTTCGTCCCGAGGAGAACATCATTTAAATCCAGCGATGAAAACCCCAAAGATTAAAGATCCAAAATGCTGTTTGGACATCGAGTCACATTAAGCTCTGCTGACGAGGACAGTGCCTCTCTGACCCTGTATGAGCCATAAACCTCAGAAATGAATCATCAGATGACTCAAAAATGAAAGTTGTCCAGTTTTAAGTCAGCTGATTACACTCAGAGAACCTCCCGTTTCCCTGAATCATGGACGTGAACATATCACTGAGACAATGAAACTTAAAAACAGACAGGTCTCAGCCTTCTTCAGATTTTCCACCAAGTGCTCAATAAGCACTCTAAACAAAAGAGCATCATTCACCCGGATACACG
>NW_024582531.1:176758-186758 GCF_018398535.1 Haplochromis burtoni | reverse complement strand
ATTGTAACAGCTGTGAGAACAGCCCCACCGATCTCTTTATTCTTAACTCCCAGGATTCGAGTAAATGCACCGATTACTAAGATTGAGTTGTTAAATCTGCAGGACCTGTCAGCAGGTCAAGGTGATGAACATGAGAAACATAGATCTGATTGATTATGGAGATTATCAGTATAACTGTAGATTGTTTTATTTGATAGAATTACAGACAAGAACATTTAAAAATGAGACTTTATTTTTATTTCTATTTTTAATGAAGCAGGAAGTCCTGAGATGCTGCGTCTCCTGTCTGGCAGACCTGGACACGTGACAGACGTAGCTTCTTCGCACATGAATGATTTATGACAAACATTTCAGAAGAAAGATATTTTTTCTCATATCTATTAAGTTCTGTCACATAATGATCTTTTTCATTGATGAATTAAACTTTTTTTATTATCTGGGATCGTTTAATCATCCTACATATTGAAACTCAGCGATATGAGCCAAACTTTAAAGGATTATTTTATTGTGACACTGAACTCGCGGACAGTGAAACATGTCCGCTCACATTTATTCTCACAGGATTGTTTCATCTTGTGCGTCCTCTTCAGAGGATGAACTCGGGACAGCGCCCCCCTCAGGATGTTTTTAGCTGGGGCGGTGCTGCTTACCAGTCCAGGTGAGTCCTGGCAGATGTCAGAGCAGACATGACAATGAGGATGTTGTCAGTGAGTCACATGATAACAGCAGCGGCGTGACGCTGCCCGACCGCAAATCACAGGCTGGTAAAAATACCACGCTGACTCACAGCTTCAGGGAAACACCTTGCTCTCAGCCGGGCTCTGATTGGTGCAGGTGTGCCTCTGCAGGTAAACGCTGTTTTCCAGCCACACTTGATATTTCTGTGTTTTTGCCCCTTAATTTCTGAGCTTCAGTGTTTTTTTGGTCGTCGTTGATCCCGGATCACAGGAGCGCGTTGCAGGGTGTTTGGATCGTCCTCACCTCGCGTACTCTGGATTATGGTGGATGTATCCATTGTGACATCACGCTCTCTGAAGCCTCCGTTTTAGCCTCATTTAGCTATTTTTTGGAAAAATTTACCATATTTGGAAGAGTGTGAGTAATCAGCTAACATCCAATCAAAATGCTCAAATTTCTCTCACCAAACTGCCGCTCCGCCTTCCTGGACGGTCTGTTAGTACAGCCATGTTACTGGTCACATGATGTCAACACGGTGCAGAGGTCCAGTTCAGGTGAAGCTAGCAGCTACAGCCGCCTGTGTCGCCATCCACCGGTCGGTCAAACAGGCCCCGCCCCTAATATCTGCAGGGTCTTGGAGCTTCAGTGTTGTTAGCGTGATCTCAGGTTCACCTGGAGCTGACTTACTCTCACACCTACCTGCTGCCATTACTCTCGACCCCGCTCTGAGTTGTTTTAGCTCCTCCTCCCCAGAACCCGTCGCATCATTCGCTCCTGCAGTGACAACAACCAAAGATAACGGTCTTATTAAAGTCAGTGTGTGGGGTTTCAGGGTGAAGGTGGTGATGTGTACCTGCAGCCTGGCAAACAGCGATGCCTGCACAGACGCAGCTGCTTGTTTAAAACATTAATGTGGTGACAGATGTGCACATGAAAGCAGGTCATAAAAATCATCTTACGCTGATGAAAATATGTTTTTCAGTCTGTTGATGTCAAAGATGAAACAGGAAACCAGAGCAGTGTAATTAATGTGTGTGTGCGAGGGGGTTTCCAGCTGCGCTGAAGAAGACTTTTATTGCTTCTGAAAACCACAAAAACATGTTAAAGCATCATGAAACCACCTGAACCTGTAATTCAGCTGCTGACAGCCGGCACAGCACGCATTAAACTGCTCAGACATCAACACGACTAATGGAGCCGCAAATAGCTCCAATCAGACCCAGCCAGACCTCGCCAGCTCCCCCTGCAGGCTGCACGAGCCGCTGCACACAGGCAGCACGAAGCAGAGCGTTTCATAGTCTCACAGTAACGCATAAAGCACTGAATTATGACTTCATTTAAAAGCTGCCTCCTTAGTTCATTGTGATGTGTCAGTGAATCCCAAAGTCCACCAGACGCTCCCCGGGCCCGGCCTGAGATGGGCTTCCTCTGAAGGGTGGCTGGCCTCGCCCTTAGAGAGGGAGGGGCTCAGAGTTAAGCCGCTGCTCCTTCACATCGAAAGCAGTCAGTCGAGGTGGTTTGAACATCTGACAAGGACGCCTCCTGGGTGAGGCCCCGGGGCAGACCCAGGACACGCTGGAGAGATTATATCTCTCGGCTGGCCTGGGAACACCGTGGTGTTCCCTGGCACAAGCTGGAGGAGGTGGCTGGGGAGAGGGAGGTCTGGGCTTCTCTGCTTGGGCTGCTGCCGTGGATAAGTGGAAGAAAATGGATGGATCAGTGTGTACAGTGAGCCCAACGCTCACAAGCAGTGATGGAGTCGTTACTCTATTCAAAGTAATAGATTACACAGTGCTCATTGGTGTTTTAAATGATAGAAGGCTCATCCTCGCAGTCAGACGAGTTCTTCTTTCCCACATACGTCTGACATTCATGCAAACACACTTGTTCACCCACCCGAGTGGAGGCAGCAGGGATGAAAACACCTACTTTCAACTGATGCTTTTCCCTGTGACTGATCCTGGTCACACTTACTGCACATGAGCTGGAATCTTCATCTAACCCTAACAGCAGTGTGCGCTAAGCTTCTTTGCAGTGCAGATTTTCCTCTTCTCCTCCTGCCCAGCAGCTTCATCATCCTCGTCCCGTATATCCACTCTTCCTCCTCTGCACGTGTCCAAACCGCCTCAGCCTCTGACTCTCAGCTGTTCCTCTGATGGACTCATTTCTCATCCTAATGACGTGAGCTGTGTGTTCACACTGTCACCAGTTAACGTTATAAATCTGAGGCTGTCACACATCCGTCTCCTGCCGAGGACACAGACCCAGTTTCCTTTACCGTTTAAGCAGAGGGAGTGAAAACCAGCCCAGTCCGATCACACAGGGATCCAGGTAGACACGGAGGCCATGATGCTCCGGTTACCTCCTGACGATCAGGCAGCTGGGTCTGCTTGCACTCAGCTTTAGCGTCACTCTGGTTCTTGCGTGTTGTTTTCCATCTCCTCTGGCTTCTGTGAGTTTTGAAAACAGAGCGTGTTGTGGTTGTTTTCTCCAAGTTTAGCCAATCAGCATCCACCATGCCAAGGAGAAGTTCTTCTTTCTCCACTAAAAGCAGCGTTGAAGGGACTCCTGCAGTCAAAGCCCCTCCCACCAAGTGTAGGATTATGAGAGGGTTACCCTTCGTACCCTGGTTCTCTGAGTGTCCCCTTCTTTCCGCAGACAGTCGGAGCGACAGACTGGGAGCCGTTTCAGATCGACGGCAGGTTTTTCCTCGCCGTCGCCAACAGTCAGAAGATCCCTGATCGTGGCACGAGTGTCTACAGCATCAACTCCACCGTGTACGAACTGAACGCGCTCACACAGACCTTCATCCGCTTCCAGGACATCCTCACACACAGGTGAGCGTCACACCTGGGCTCATTTAACATGTCTTCAGATACACTTCCTGCTTTTACCTGCAGATTAAAGGAGCAGCACAAAGATTAAAGGCTGAATAACATTTATTTCAAAGTCACTGTGGAAACGTTGCTGATAATTAAAAGGAAGCCATCAGCACCGAGAAGCCTGATGTTTGTTTAAGGTTTCATTTGGAATTTTATTCATTCGTTTGAGATCTTTTACATTTTATTAAAAGACACATTTTAATAACTTTTCAACATTTTGTTCATAGTATTTTAGATCTTTATTAAATTATTTATATTTGCATTATTCGTTCTTTTTTATTATCACTTTTTGATGATTTTGTTAGTTTTTAATTTTTGGATATTTTATTTTATATTTATTTATTATTCCATAAATATTCGTAAATATTATTAACATAATTTTTTAATACATATTATTATATTTATATTAATTCATGTGCACATGTGTGTTAATTTATATTTATTATACTTCATAATATTTTGTGAGGATATTGCTCACCTTTCTTTTCCACTTTATTTTTTTTATTATTTTTGAACTGTAACAGTCATTTTTTGGACATTTTTGGGGATTTCTAAGCTTAGCTGTAGAAACATGTTATCTTTTTTTTCTTTGTTTTTCGGGACTTTCTTCAGTTAATTTAAGACCTGAAAACGTAAATATATTTTAAAGAAGAGGTTCATTGTAAAAATCCCAGAAACAGCTGCTCTTCACAGTGTGTCGTCTTGTTCTCCTCCTTCGTGTGTTCAGTGCGCTGGACTGGGAGTTTTTCACCATCGGAGATGAAAAGTTCCTGGTGGTGGCGAACTCTCACGACGGCGGCTCGTACTCTTTGAACAGCGTTGTCTACAGGTGCGTAAGTGCTCATCTGCTCAGGTGTGACGTGTTTCCTGAGCTCAGGTGACCTCTGTGTGTGATTTTAGGTGGCAGGGTTACGAGGGCTTCGTTCCTGTCCACAGCCTGCCCACGTTCGGCTGCAGAGACTGGGAGGACTTCAGCACGGACGAAGGCTCCTTCCTCATCTACTCCAGCGCCAAGTCCAGGCTCAGCAAGGTGTTCAAACTGAGGAACTACTGAGTGAAACCATCCTGGAGAGACTCCTCTGAGCTCATGTGATCATTCAGTGGACTCAACTTCCTGTGAGCTGAATCCTGAGTTCGTCCCGAGGAGAACATCATTTAAATCCAGCGATGAAAACCCCAAAGATTAAAGATCCAAAATGCTGTTTGGACATCGAGTCACATTAAGCTCTGCTGACGAGGACAGTGCCTCTCTGACCCTGTATGAGCCATAAACCTCAGAAATGAATCATCAGATGACTCAAAAATGAAAGTTGTCCAGTTTTAAGTCAGCTGATTACACTCAGAGAACCTCCCGTTTCCCTGAATCATGGACGTGAACATATCACTGAGACAATGAAACTTAAAAACAGACAGGTCTCAGCCTTCTTCAGATTTTCCACCAAGTGCTCAATAAGCACTCTAAACAAAAGAGCATCATTCACCCGGATACACGAATATCTCCTCCTAAAGGAAAACACCAACGCTGAGAGATCTCGGAGCGCTTACTGAAAAACCTCCAGTGACTCCTGCAGCTGAGACACATCTCAGCACCGTGTCGTCTGCATAAAGGCGCCTTTAACCGGAAACATGTTCTCGCAATGTTATTTATACAAAAACATATATACAAAAATGAAACGAGGCCTGAGATGGGACCCTGCGGGTTCCCTCAGAGACTCTGAGGGAACCCGTTTCATGTCACTGGGTTCAGTCGATCATCAAACAGAGCAGCACGCCGCTGCTTCCTGTCCCGCCCGTCTGCGTCTCTGGTCTGTCGGTGGACAGACGTCAGAGACAGTTATCGTAGGAGGTGGAGGTGTCCGTCCCATCAGCTCTCCACATGTTCAAGTGTTTTTCTCTGCTTTGTTCAGCAGTTTGTTTTTACACTTGTGTTTCATTCAGTCGTCACGTTTCATTAAATATGATGTTTTCTGACACTCTGGGCATTTTTTACTCTATTTATTACAATTGTTCATATTTGTGGATATTTTTTTCTGACAGTTTTTTCACTGAAAATATTTTGCATGTTTGTGTTTTGAAATGTTATTTCCAGTTATTTATGTTTTAGCTCATTTGCTGATTGATGTATAAATTACACATTGAATAAATTCTTTTAAAAAGCTGAATATTTTAATTTATATGAAGGTGAGAAGCTCGACGCAGAGACGGATATTTCCTCTTTATCTGCTGAGCTGAAATGCCAGCTTAAAGGGTCATTCCGCTTCATTTCAGCTAGCTGTGTTTCCCTTTACCTGGACCTGCTTCGTTTTTCTTCCATATTTCCAGTCATGCGTTTCCTGTTCCTGTGGGAGATGTTCTGATTAAACATGACCCAAGTTTGTAATAATAACCTCGTTGTATGTACAATAATCCTGTGAGCCCAGAGCTCGGGCTGCTGGAAACACGGGATGGATCTGGATGATATAATAGAAAGGAGGAAGACCCCTGCTGTTCAAACCTAAAGGAGAAGCTAAATCAGCCAGTTTACGACGGACGATGAAGTGAGGGGTTGACCCTGCGCTGAGGCCAGAATCAGAGATAGAAGGATTATTCTGAGAATCAAAAACCAGGACCAATCGTCACTTCTACTGCAATAGAGTACAAGTAAAGTACTTTAGTTTTTGTTGTCTTCCAAGTTTTAGTTACTTAAATTAAGCTTGTTTATACAGATCGGGATGGCCAGCAGTAGATAGGTGATTAAAACCATCAACAGCTGCAGCATTAAAGTGATATGCACATCAATAAATCAACAATATCATCATTCATATATGTATGTGATGTTCATATAAATGATGAAACCAGTTTCTGTGACGAGCTCAGAAGATAACAGGAAACTCCGTCACGCGTGATTTATTCTGCATTGGGACGGTCTCACAGGTTCAAAGGTCACAGAGGTTAAGCACAAGTTTATGTTTACATGTTTTGTCTGTGTTGCTGTTTTAGTACTTTTTCTTTTTAATATACAGTATTTAAATATCAATCTTCAGTCGACAGTTTTCGAGTCTTGCCGACGCTTCCTGTTGTTGTCAGTGTCTTCTGTTCATGCATGTGTCAGCGTGCTGCTGCCTCCTGGTGGTTCGTCCCTGTATTCGACCTGCAGGATTCGTCTCCGTGAGACCTGCAGCTCCTCTGTCTCTGCTCAACAGACTAACGTGGAAACGTCTGTGAGCGCTTTCTGAAAGTGAACTTTGACATTTCTGTCCTGTCATCACATGAAACACCACAGCTCAGCTCCTCAGATGCAGCTCAAATGTCCACCTAAAAAGTTTTACTCTATGTGCTGTGTAGCCCGTATGAATATATATATATATATATGTATGTATTCATAACTGGACTTAGTGGCCTGCCATTAAAATTCGACACTGGCTGAGACTCAGTGTGGCTGCATCTTATTTTAATAAAAACACTGTCATATGCAGAACTAGGCATTAGGGGTGGCAAGAGATCATTTCAGGGTGACACACATGCCACCCTTGTGGATCCGCCCCTGCTGTTGTTTGCGTTTTATTATTATTAATATTATTATTCTTGTTTTAATTTGCTTTTATTTTACTTTTCATTGTTTTATAGTTTTTGGGGACTGCAAAATGATCCGCTGATGTTTTTATCGTTTTTATTATTTTACTTTTGTTTTTTTAGCGCAGACAGAAAAAGCTAAAAACGTTTCAGCTGCTCTGGTTGTAATAAAGTTGATACAAAACACGCGCCCGACGTCATCATCACGCGCCGGAGATAGAAACGTGGGAAGCGGCAGAGCGGAGGGTCCACGTGAGCCGGTCAGACAGGAGCACGATGGCGGATCAGCAGGCAGAGGTGCAGCTCGCGCAGAGGTTAGCCTCCAACGAGAAACCCGTCCGGACCCGAGCCATGAAGAAGCTCCGGAAATACGTCAGCCTGAGGTCACAGAAAGGTGAGCGAGCTCTGCGTTAGCTACAGGCTAACGGCTGTGTCCAGCGCGAGGCAGCCAGAGAGAAAGAGCGCGTGCGCGTGCGCGCGCGAGAGAGTGAGAGTGTGTGTGTGTGTGTGTGTGTGTGTGTGTGTGTGTGTGTGTGTGTGTGTGTAGAGAGAGAGAGAGAGGTGTGTGTGTGTGTGAGAGAGAGTGTGTGAGAGAGAGAGTGTGTGTGTGTGTGTGTGTAGAGAGAGAGAGAGAGAGTGTGTGTGTGTGTGTGTGAGAGAGAGAGAGAGAGAGAGAGAGAGAGAGAGAGTGTGTGTAGAGAGAGAGAGAGAGAGTGTGTGTGTGTAGAGAGAGAGAGAGAGAGTGTGTGTGAGAGAGAGAGAGAGAGAGTGTGTGTGTGTGAGAGAGAGAGTGAGAGAGTGTGTGTGTGTGAGAGAGAGTAGTGAGAGAGTGTGTGTGTGTGAGAGTGTGTGTGTGTGAGAGAGTGTGTGTGAGAGAGTGTGTGTGTGTGTGTGTGTAAGAGATGTGTGTGATGTGTGTTGAGAGAGAAGTGAGATGTGTGTGGAGAGAGAGAGAGAGAGAGTGTGTGTGTGTGAGAGAGAGAGTAGAGAGTGTGTGTGTGTGAGAGATGTGAGAGAGGTGTGTGTGAGAGGATAGAGTGTAGAGAGTGTGTGTGTGTGTGAGAGTAGTGTGTGTGTGATGAGAGAGAGAGAGTGTGTGTGTGTGTGAGAGTGTGTGTGTGAGAGAGAGAGAGAGAGAGTGTGTGTGTGTGAGAGAGAGAGAGAGAGTGTGTGTGTAGTAGAGAGAGAGTGTGAGTGAGAGAGTGAGTGTGTGTGTGTGTGAGTGAGAGAGAGTGTGTGAGTGTGTGAGTGTGAGAGAGAGAGTGTGTGTGTGTGTGTGAGTAGAGAGAGAGTGTGTGTGTGTGTGTGTGTGTGTGTGTGTGTGTGTGTAGTAGAGTGTTGTGAGTGAGGATGGTGTGTGTGGTGAGTGAGAGAGAGTGTGTGTGTGTGTGATGTGAGAGAGAGTGTGTGTGTGTGTGAGTGTGAGAGTGAGTGTGAGAGAGAGATGCAGGTACAGGTGTGCAATATTCACACAACAACACAGAACATAAACATGCTGAATGCTGATTGGTTGTAGCTGGGGGGGGAGAGAGTTGGTGTACACACAGATGTGTCTACAGCTGGATGTGTGTCTGTGTCCAGGTGAGTTCTCAGGTGAGGAGCTGCTCAAACTGTGGAAGGGTCTCTTCTACTGTCTGTGGATGCAGGACAAGCCTCTGCTGCAGGTAACCCCGCCCCCTCCTCAGGGTCACATGATGCTATGAGCTCCTGTAAGGTTGTAAAGTTCTGCTGTGTTTCAGGAGGAACTCTCCAGGAAGATCTCCACCCTGATCCACAGCTTCACCTCCACCCAGCAGCGTGAGTGCACACGCTCCTGTACTCGCCCACACGCTCCTGTACACCCGCACACGCTCTTGTACACGCCCGCACGCTCCTGTACTCGCCCACACGCTCCTGTACACGCCCACACACCTGTAAGCACGCACACTGCTCTGTTGCTTTAAACTAGATGATGATGATGATGATGGTGGTGTGTCCTGCAGAGCTGTCGTACCTGCGGAGCTTCCTGCAGACGATGAAGCGGGAGTGGACCGGCATCGACCGGCTGAGGATGGACAAGTTCTTCCAGGTGAGTCTCGCCTGCTCACTCATCAGGAGGCGGCGGCCGGTGAGACGTTGCTGTCAGCCGCCGTTCTCCGTGATGACAAGCATAACCAAAGGTGGCGCTGAGAGCCAACCTTCTGATGACGATGCAGGTTGGGTGTCAGACGCCACCTCTCTGGGGACATCTTAGGCCCTCCAAGGTATGGAGGCCTATCTCCCCCTACCACCACTTCCCCTGCCAGTGGCGGACTCCCTCAGACATCGGTGCGTTGGTGGTTCTTTGTGTCCGGGGATGGGCGTCCAGGTACACACCGGCTCACTCCTTGGCGGCCGCTTATCGGGGCCTGGAGCCTGGGGCTCGCTCGGCCACTTCGGAGGTGGGGTGCCCCCGGCCTCTCGGCCTGGGGCTCGGTCACTCAGGCGACAGCTGGCTGCCGGCGGAGCTCACGGGCGCGTCACTGCAACTCCCCCTGGCTTCTGCTCCGCGGCTGCTGAGTGAGCCCTCATCTGGGACTCTCCTCAGCTCTTTCTGGAACAGTGGCGCGGCTGCCCCTCTGTTGGTCTTCCTTGGTCTCTTGTGTTCTGGGGGCCTCTGGATGTCTGGAGTTTTGATCTCCTCCATACCTGCTTCATGCCCTGGAGGACGGGGCTGTGGCCCCCCCACACCCTCTAGCAGATCATTACATGAAGGAACCTTTTAAAAAAACAAGCGCGTCCATGCTCACAGGTGTACACACGGGTGATCACACCCACAAACTACACCCTTTTTGGCTCCTACCTCAAAGCACACTGTGTTCTGTTGATCTTATGTGCTGCACAATAATGTGTAATATTTAGTATTTACT
>NW_024582531.1:174574-176733 GCF_018398535.1 Haplochromis burtoni | reverse complement strand
GTCATATTCCCATATATCATTGTGATGCTGTTTATTCTATTACTCTCGTTCTCTTCTGCTTGTTTTCTTTTTTCTTTCTCAGCAGGTGACCCAGGTGATCGATATATGCATTTTTTTGTCTGCTTATTTAGTTGGTTTTTGTTTTTTGCCCTCTATCCCCGCCCCTCTGCCCCGCTGTTTTTCTTTCCCCAGTCAAGTCTGTCCCGTATTTAACAGGTGAAAATAAAATAAACAATAAAAGGTGAATCAAATAGATTACGGCGAGGCTGGGATGGTCCATCTGCTAACGTAGATCCGTTGGGCATCTTTCCTCGTCTTTAGACGATAATTCTGATGGGAAAAGAACCAAACGGGACAGGCGGGAAACAAACAAACAAAAGATGACGATGCAGTGCTCTGATTGGTCAGGTGTTTACTCGTGTAAAACGCTGAAACAACCACGTGTGACCCACCAAAGTAACATGAACACGTTAAAGCTTCGTGCTGATCCTCAGGTACGACACCTGGACTCACCTGAGTGTTGGGAACATGGTTAGTGATGGCAGTCTCGCACGTTCCCGATATTCCCACGCTCCATGCCGTGTTAGCTCCTGATTGGATGAATCAGTGACTCCTACTGGCGACTGATTTACAGGTGTTCAGTCAGCTGATGCCTCCCTGCAGTCTAACCTGACGTCTCTCGCTCTCTCTGTCAGCTGGTGCGCTTCGTGTTCAGGCAGACCTTCGAGGTGCTGAGGAGGCGGAGCTGGGACAGCAGGTAAGGAGTGGACACAGGTTTGTTCCCCGGTCATTTGCTGTGGCTCTGCGGGCTGTGACTGTTTCCTGTCTCCTCAGCGCCGTGTCTCAGTTCTTGGAGCTGCTGACGGCTCAGCTGCTGCAGAGCGACGCCGCGGCGCCGAGCGGCCTGCAGCTCCACGTCCTCGACCTTTACCTGACTGAGCTGGCGGTCATGGGAGCGGCAGAGGTAACGCTCAGGTCACAACGTGACATCACTCACCGTACTGTTAAATCAAAGAAACGACCTCTGACCTCGCCTGTGAGCTGTTGGTTGTAATAGCACCGTGGACCACAGAGGGGTGCAGTGAGTCGGCAACAGCGGGAATAACCTCTGCTTCCTGTCCGCAGCTCACCGCCGATCAGAACCTGACCCTCATCGAGCCGTTCTGCAGAACCGCGGCGAGAACCAAAGAGTGAGTCTGTGAGCCAATCAGCTCGCTTCTGTGAACAGCTCCCTCTAAAGCAGGAAGCTGATGGATCTGCTGTCTGTAACTCTGCTGGTGCCCCTCCCCCCTCTGTGCCCCCCGCAGTCGGACTCTGCTCAGCGGGATCTGCAGCAGCGTCTTCAGCACCATCATCAATCAGGCTCCCTTCGCCATCGATGACCTGATGAAGGAGGTGAGGGCGTCTGAGGACTCGGGACAGGCGTCTGAAGGGGACGAGGAGGAGGAAGGAGATGAAAAGTCGATGAAGATGGAAGCAGGGAGGAAGCAGCTTAATGGTAAGTGAGCGGAGGAGAAACAGGAAGTGCAGACGTGCGTTTGGTGCTGGTCTTTGTTAAGCAGGTGACAGGTGTGCTTACCTGTGTCCGTGACTCCGCCCTCGCTGCTCTCAGGCACTGATCCCTGGTAACTCTGCTCCGCGGTACCTTCATGATTTCTGACGTGCCGCTCTTCGGCGTCAGCTGATTGAAGGCAGCGCGAGACTTTCTTCCGATTTTATAGAAACGTGTTAAAATAACGTAAACGAAGCCCGAGGCAGTGACGCCGTCTCCACACGAGGAGGCGGTCGAACGAGGGCGCCGCTGCACGAGAACATGTTAGCTGTGATAAGGAACGTGGCGAGGAGGAGGCTGCGGTCTCTGTCTGAGCTCAACTCTTCTAAAGATGGTCCTTTTTATTCTTCCAGGAAACAAAACCAACGAGGAAGCTGATGATGACGATGATGAGTTCCTTCACTTGGAGAACCTGGACTCGGACTCACTGCGTGATGAAGACGTTGGGCCGGTGCTGCAGGTGAAGGCCGGCGCTGGTTTTGCAGGAACTTTAAAACCTGAAAGTATTGACATGTGATGTTAGCGACACATGAGTCTGATTATCTGAGATTTTACTTCCTGTCTGACCCCCTGAACTGGATGAACATAAAGCAAGAAGACAAGAGAA
>NW_024582531.1:167937-174549 GCF_018398535.1 Haplochromis burtoni | reverse complement strand
CCCCCCTCCCCGGAGTAGTTCGATTACTCTGCACTGGCGGACAAACTGTTGGAGGCTTCCGGTCGGAGCGGCGTGCCAGCAGCCAACAGAGAGCGACTCTACAAGATCATAAAGACGTGAGTAGCGCCTCCGCCGGCTCCGTCGGTTGTTCTGGGCGGAGCCTGCAGGGTTGAATGTTTATAGAAAGCTGCAGGCTTTCTTCTTCGTTGGTGTCCTCTGGTCAGTCTCACAGTAACTGTGTTCTTCTTCTCTGCCTGCTTTGGTGGTGCTGACCCTCAGACTGCGGGACCTGAGTGAAGGTACGAACCTCCATCACTGCTCCTCCACCTTTCTTCACACGTCCAAACACACAGTTAGATTCTGACCTTTGACCCCATCTGCTCCTCCTGTCAGGCGTCTTTCCTCAGGACGAGTACCCGGAGGAGGTCTCCACGGACGAGGACGACGACATGTTCGGCAGCAGGAAGAGGATGAAAAAGAGAAGACGTCACCTGGAGGAGGAGGAGCCGGCAGCAAAGAAAGGTGAAAGCAGGAAGTGTGGCTTCCAGCAGGGGGCGCCGGTGCTGGTGAAGGAAGCATTGATGACCCGGCTTTTCACTCGTTATCATCACGGTGCTGACGATTTACAAGGAAGTGATGCGATGTTTTGTTTATGTACATCCTGCAACTACTGTGTTGCAGTATTACCTGCTCACCTGTCCTCAGGTGAGCAGCCGCAGAGTCAGAGCTCGTTTAGACTGCACCAGTAAAACCAGCTGAGATTTAAAAACACGTGAAAACTGTTTGATTTTTGCTTCGGTTTGATGGAGGATTTCTTTATAGAACAGAGGACGAGCTGCACCTGTGAGGCCGAGGACAGCTGACCACCTGCAGCACAGGTGGTCGCATGTTTCCTGCCGCTGCTTCAGCTGAGCAGGCAGGTTTCAGTCGCTTCACTTCAGGTTTCACACAAATGTCCACCGGGCTGGCTCTGGTCCCCGGACCACATGTTGGACACCTGTGTATGACGGTCCCTCAGAGGCGGAGTTTGATCTAAGAGCAGAGATGATTTCAGTGCTGAACCTGAGCCAACGAGCCAATCAGGGGACAGTAAAATAAATGTTCCTGTCCAGGGATGGGTATCGTTTAGGTTTTATCCGATACCGGTGCCAAACTGGTACTTTTGAAACGGTGCCGGTGCAACGGTGCTAAACAATGGAAAAAACACAAACTTTGTCCAAAAACCTCTCATGTTTAGCTGTTTTCCACTTTTTCTTTGGTCATTTTAGCCTTTTTGGCCAGGGTGAAGGGAGTATCTGCCATCAAACAAGAAGACAGCCGCATGTAGCTATGATGATGTTTGCTAGTTCACCTTACATGCATTAATGTAATAACGTGGTTAGCCTACTCAACGTAAATTACACACGAACAACATTAAGCTACTCACGCAGAGAAGAACGGCTGCTGCTGCATCATCATCCTCATCATTTCTGCTACACTGGCAGGGCTAGGGGCCAGGACTCTCCTCTTCGGGTTTTTGGGGGATGTTGCTAACTCCGGGTCCGATAACAGGCACCACACCCGCAGTAGATGTGCTCGGTGTGAGGTCTCGCAGCAAGCTATCAAATACGGCGCATTTCTCGGCTTTAAAAAAACCGCTATGCGTCGCCAGGTGTTTCATCAGATTCGAGGTGTTGCCTCCTTTGACAGTATCACAGTATCAGCTTAAAGCACTTGTTGCTGCTGAGTTTGCATCTTTTGCTGTGAAGTACAGCCAGACTTTTGACCGCTTCGCCTTGGGCATTTTTAATCTGTAGCTCTGCTCTAAAAGAACGTACGTACCTGGACCCGCCTACTATCCTCGGAAACGTAAAATGATTGGCTGGAATCTAAAGTGTATCACAGCTCAGGGAAAAAAGCACCGAAATGTGCGCTGCTTTTCGGTCTGGTTACTACCGTTTATGTCAGAACCGGTGGACACCAGTACCCATCCCTATTCCCGTTTTTAAGCTTTAAATCCAGTTTAGGTTCAGCTGGTTTCCATGGTGACAGTGGTCCAGTTGTTTTGGCTGATGTTGGATAAAAAAGCGTCTCAGCGAGGCTCAACTGCAGGTTTCCGTCTCTGCTCACCTGTACCTGCAGCCGATGCAGGTACAGGTGAGCATCATGTCTGCGATGAGCAGATACGTGAACAGAAACCTGCTGATTGGTCGTAGCCGGGGAGCCCTGCCCTGAGCATGGAGGAGAAAGACTGAGCTGGTCTGTCAGTTACAGAGCCTCAGCTTCTCAAACCCTCCAACGTGCGGCGCTCAGACACAGCGTGATGTCATCTGATAACCTGTTTGGTTCGAGGCCCCTGCCAGAGCGCCGCTCGCACTCTGAGTTTAGATCATAAATGAAAGTCGGCGTGAAACATAACGGATGATTTTCAGCGAGTGATGATCTGTTTGTGCTTCCTCAGGGGAGGAAGACGAGGACGCTGACGCTGCAGACAAAAAGAAGAAGGGCGTGAAGGCCGGCACAGGAAGCTGTGAAGCATCCAGGGAAGGACTGGCAGCGCCTCAGAGCGACACGGCAACACCTGCCAAGAAAAAGAAGAAGAAGAAGAAGAAGAAGAGGAAAGCTGAGGGAACCACAGAGCAGAAGCAAACGGCTCAAGAAGAAGAAGCATGGACGCCGTCAGGAACCCTCCACTCTGAGGCAGCGCCGCCACCTGACCACCAGGACCAACCACAGAAGAAGAAACAGAAAAGCACAGAGACTCCTCCCACAACAGAGCCGCAGGTTTCGTGTGCACGCGCTCCCATATCAGAGAAGAAGGAAGGCGTAACGGCAGATACAGGAAGCTGTGAGGCATCAAGAGAAAACGTGAGCGCGCCGCCGCCTCAGAGCGACTTTACGACTCCTGCTAAAAAGAAGAAGAAGAAGATGATGGCTGCTGAAGCAGCGCTGCCTGTTGGCGTGAGGAGCTCCGAGTCGGATGAGACACCTGCAGCAGGAAGTGACGCTGTAACACCAGCGAAGAAGAAGAACGTCCCAGCTGATGAAGAGCAGGCAGCTGAGGCGCCACAGCTCACCAAGAAGAAGACAAAGAAAAAAGGAAAAGAGGAAATGACCACAGGCGTGACCGCTGCTGAGACACCACAGAAGAAGGATCAGCAAGAAGCTCCAGAAGAAGAGGAGGTCCAAAAGGAGGCTAGGAAGACACCAGGGAAGAAGAAGAAGAGCGTGACACAGGAGGCCGCTGAGGCGCAGGTTGGGGGTAAGGCAGGTGACACGGTGGCGTCCTCGGACAGAGAAACTCCCGCAAGGAAGAAGAAGAGGAAGATCCCCGTGGTGTTCGAGTTCGAGGCCGACGAGCTGCAGACCCTGAACGGCATCGCAGCAGAAGAAGAAGAGACCGCCACCAAGAAACCCCGACGCACCAGCGTGAGTGTCTGATGAGAGACGTGGTCGAGAAGCCGCGAGGTGATCGCTCTCTAACCTTATGTTCTGTTTCAGGATGACGTGGCCACGCCCCCGAGCAACAAAACACCACAGAAGAAGAAGAGGAAGAGCGCCGGAGGGTCACAGTCGGACTTCATCACGTTTCAGAGCAACGCCAAAGCACCAACGCCGCTCTTCTGTAAGACTAAGGCAAGCCCGGGCACGCCGGCGTCCAGCAGGAAGGTGAGCAGAGAGAACCTCAGACAGGAAACAGTTCGGTGATGTCACAGCCGCTTCCTCTCTGAGCCACTCCCAATCAATCAATCAATCAAAATTTATTTATATAGCACATTTTTAAGACCAAAGTGCTTTCCAGTAAAATCGCAGTACAAATAAAATCACAATAAAATATAAATTACAAATATATAAAATATAAGATGATTACATAATCTAAATACAGAGCCAGATGTAAATTACCCTAATTCGCCTTAAATGCCAGATCAAACAAATACGTTTTTAAACGTGATTTAAAAGACTGAATGGAATCTGACGCGCGAATATGAAGAGGGAGAGTATTCCATAGCCTGGGTGCAGCAACGGCAAAGGCACGGTCTCCTCTGGTCTTCAGCCGAGACCTAGGTTGCACCAAGAGCAGCTGGCCCGATGATCTTAGTGCTCTCTGAGGGCTGTACAGACAGAGGAGATCAGCTAAGTAGTCAGGTGCCATATTGTTTAAAATTTTATAAGTAAACAATAGAATTTTAAAATCAATTCGATATTTGATAGGAAGCCAGTGTAAATTTTTCAGAACAGGGGTGATAGAGTCAAACTTTCTAGTGCCGGTCAAGAGACGTGCTGCGGCATTCTGGACCAGCTGCAGACGCTGCAGAAGAGAAGATTGTAGACCCAAGTAGAGTGAGTTACAATAGTCCAGTCTTGACGTAATGAAAGCATGAATGAGTTTCTCCATATCTTTGTGTGGTATGTAGGGTTTAGCCTTAGAGATTAGGCGTAGTTGATGAAAGCTAGTTTTTACCACAGTAGAGACCGTCAAGTTTGAAGTAATCACATTGAATAATGAAAGAATTCACAGACATGTTGATCTCACTGCTGAGGTTTCACCTGCTGCCTGATTCGTTTTCCACAGAAGCTTCAGACGCCAAAGTCGGACTCCAAGAAGGTGACCTTTGGCCTCAAGAACAACAAGACAGCTGGTAGGAAACTCGGCGTAGGTCATGGTTCTAAGATTTCAGGTGTTTTCAGCTTCATGTCGGAGTGCAGGGCTCTACAGCGCCACCCAATCTTTCAATGGTGCAACTAAAAAAATCTTAGGTGTGACCAACTGTTCGAGTAACAAAAAAAGTCTCTGCAACTCTAAACGTCTCCGTGTGGTCAGCAGCAGACGCATCATGCCTGAAGTGCACGTGTAAAACTGTTCAGCGATGTGGTTAAAAATCTGGGCGCACCAGTGCAGGCAACAAGTTCGTCTAGAGCCCTGCAGCGCCTCTTTCTGTCATCGTCACCATGTTTTTAAGGTCCAAACACAACAGCTGCCAACATCTGTAACATTTACACACACACACTCTCTCACACACTCACACACACACACACACACACACTCTCACACACTCTCTCACACACTCACACACACACTCTCACACACTCACACACACACACACACTCTCACACACACACACACTCTCTCACACACTACACACACACACTCACACACTCCTCACACTCACACACACACACACACACACTCACACACACACACACACACCACACACAGACGACACACACCACACACGCGCACATCACCCACTCACCCCACACACACTCTCAACACACACCTCACTACACACACACAGCACACACACACCACACGCACGCCCACTACCACACCTCACACACAGCCACCACTCTCACACACACAGACACACACACACTCACACACACACACACACACACTCACACACACACTCACACACACTCACACACACTCACACACACTCACACACACACTCACCACACTCTCACTCACTCACACACTCACTCACACACACACACTCACTCACTCACTCACTCACTCACACACTCACTCACACACTCACTCCCTCACACACACCTCACACACACACATCACTCACTCACACTCACACTCACACACACACTCACTCATCACACACTCACTAACACTCACTCACTCACTCACTCACACACACTCACACACACTCACTCACTCACTCACTCACACACTCACACACACACACTCACTCACTCACACTCACTCACTCACTCACACACTCACTCACTCACTCACACACTCACTCACACTCACACTCACTCACACACTCCTCACACACACTCACTCACACACACATCACTCACACCACACACCTCACACACACACACACTCTCACTCACACACACACTCACTCACTCACTCACTCACTCACTCACACACTCACACACACTCACACACACTCACACACACTCACTCACACACTCACTCACATCACTCTCACTCACTCACACTCACACACTCACTCACTCACACACTCACTCACTCACTCACTACACACTCACTCACACATCACTCACACACTCACTCACTCACACTCACTCACTCACTCACACACACACACTCACACACACACACACACTCACTCACTCACACACTCACACACACACACTCACTCACACACTCACACACACTCACACACACTCACTCACACTCACACTCACTCACACACACTCACTCACTCACTCACTCACACCTCACACACTCACACACACTCACTCACACACTCACACACACACTCACACACACTCTCTCACACACACTCTCTCACACACACACACACTCACACTCTCACACCACTCACACACACACTCTCACTCACACACACTCACTCACTCTCACTCACACACTCACTCACTCACTCACACACACTCACACACACTCACACACACTCACACACACACACTCACACACACACACACTCACACACACTCTCAAACACACTCACTCACACACTCACACTCTCTCACTCACACACACACACACTACTCACACACTCACTCACACTCACTTACTCACTCACTCACACACCCACTCACTCACACACACTCACATCACTCACACACACACACACACACTCACACACACACACTCACACACACTCTCACACTCACACTCTCACT
>NW_024582531.1:139408-147443 GCF_018398535.1 Haplochromis burtoni | reverse complement strand
AAGGACAGTGTAGAGGAGAGGCTGTTAGCTGCAGCCAACCAACCACCTGACGTCACGTTCGTACTGACAGAAACATGTTTTTATAACTTTAAGCTGTTATTTGTTAAATCCAGCTTCACAGCAGTTACATGTGTGTCAGAGTCAGAGCTCAGTGGGGTAAATTAGCCTCGATGTGTTCAGTGTTTCCTCTTTAAAGCTCAGTACAGAGAACAGAAGGTTCTCACCTGTGGTTCATTGAGCAGCTCTGTATTACCGCGGTCATACAACAGAATAGCCCCGCCTGCAGCTACAGACGCCGTGTTATGGCGAGCAGGTGTGAGGTGAGACGGCCTGCAGACAAACCAACAGTGACGCTGTTGGAGGTGTGCAAATCACCTGCTGTCATTAAAGGTTTAAGTCTGGATGAACTCCTGAACAGGTGATGGTACCGCCACAAAACGACCTCTGACCTTTGACCTCTTCTATCTGTTTCAGGTCAGGGGATGACCGAGCCTGATCAGAGTCTTCTCGGCAGCGGGAACGGTGGGATCACCGTGGGAGGCCTCAAGTCCGTCCTGGAAGACGCCATCTCCCCGGCCTTTGGCGCCACCATCATCATCATCATCACGGTGATCATGTCCGGCAGCGCGTACCTCTGCTTCCTCAAGTACATCTGCAACGGCTGCTGCAAGCCCATGCAGGTGGTACCGGCCGCTGACGTGGACCCCAACAAGGTGGAGGAGCAGGTGTAGGTGATGGAGTCGTCCCCGTGCTCGATTCAGGCCGTCGAGTTTTTCTGTCTGAAACGTTGTTTTCAGTTTCCTGCAGCTGGATGGATCAGAGGCCTCTGCAGGCGAGACGTGAAGCTCAGCACAGGCTGGAGAAACCAGCCAATCAGTGAACACCAACATGGCGCTACCACCTGCCAGACGCGTCACAAAATCAAAGACCTTACTTCAGTGGTTTGTTGGATCTCTGTGTTTGTGTTCAGTGGATCTCCGTGTGCTGACATGTTCATGGAGCGTCAGCAGGTAAAAATACGAGGCTGCAGTTTCTGTGAGGACCTTCAGGAACTGTTCTCCAGGCTTCCTGAAGGACAGTCAAAGCTCTTCCTCGGATGTTTCTGCCTTTGCTTGTGTTCTCTGTCAGGATGATCCCACACTGCTTCAGTGGAGCTGAGCTCTGAGGAGGCGCATCCATCACTGATGTGTGCTTTGTGTTTGGCATCACTATGATGCTGAAAAATGAAGCTGCTGCCAGTCAGATGTTTCCAGATGTTCCTGCGTGGTGGATCAGACTCTGTAATTCATCAGTTTATCAAAGAACCTGAAACCATGACACAGCCTCCACCGTGCTTCACAGATGGCTGCAGACGCTCACTGCTGGACCTCCTCCTGACCTCCTCGTACACACTGACCATGATGTGGATCCATCTCTCCATCACACCTGTTCCTCTGACCTTCAGTCCAGTTCTGGTGTCATTTTCAGCCTCAGGTTACTTTATTTCTACATGGAGGTAGGTTTGTTCTGCAGCTGTGAATCCTCACATACACACTCTCAGTAACGGCGGCTACAACAAAGCCATTTTTAAACGTGCTGTTTTACGTTTTGGGACCAGAAGGAAAAACTGAAACGGACCAGCTGCACCTGCCTGCTGTGGTTCCTCTGTCGGCCCGTCGGACTGAGTTTCTGTTCTTTACCGATAAATATCCAAACTGTGACACCAAAGAAATATGACAGGGTGATAAAATAAACCATCATGGTTTTGTCAACATGGAAGCGAGAAAGCTGTGCAAGACATGAGCGTGGCTGGTGGGCGTTAAGCTCCACAGTCTGACCTGTAATAAGAGTGACTTCATGTGTGCGAGTGCTTTTCCTAAAGTCACGAGTCGTATCTTTAGACGTAGCTCTGCTCGGCTGCAGACAGGACACCTCAGCAAGAACTGAGTCATGGCTGCTACGTGCTGTGGCTGGAAAGAAACACAGCACTCAGATTTCCATGAGACTTACTGCTTCTTACGGAGCAGAAGGCTTTTCCACGTGAACCCCGCTCGATGCCAATGTGCTCGTTATGTTTGCGGCTGAATGAACTGAACATCAGCTGGCTCACAGTCTGGATGCTGCTGTGGTCCTCACTCTGGACCAGGCTTGGCCTTTAAAAATGTCCATTTGTAGTTCCTCAGCAGCACGGCGAGGTCAGACGGCGTACGTGTTTAAAAACAGGATTCCTACAGATTCAGTCACTCATGGTTTAATCTTAGGATGAGCTCTAACTCACCTGGAAGGAATAATCATGTCTTTTCAAGACACAGAATAAGAACACATCAGCAAGCGTCCACATCATCCCCACAAGTCTCTGTGAACATGTCCCCACTGTGTGCTGCGTAAGTGGGCAGTGAGTGCACAGCTGTGATCTGGACTCATCTGTTTGCCTTCAGTAAGGATGTCTTCCTCACAGACGTCCTTACTCAGAGCATTTCTGAGGAGGCTTCAGTGAACAGCAGATGATCAGCTGAAGGTCCTCCTTGTTTACCTGCTGTGGATGGGCTGGTTCTGTGTTCATGTCTGTTATGTGTTGACACGGCTCTGGTTCATCTTTTTGTTAGGAGCCTTTGATGCTTGAATGAGTTGTAGGTCAGAGTTCAGACCCTTAATAAAAAACCTTCCTCGGGTACAAAGACTGGACTGAACCTGAGTGTAAGAGCAGCCAGTGTCCAAAGAAGACCTTTTACAGACCTTCAGGGGGATGTGGATCAAAGGTAAGGAAATGACGGTGGCTCAAGACTTTTGCACAGTACTGAGCTGTAAAAAGACTAAAACAGCTTTTCAGGAAAACATGAGTGTTTCACACAGACTGTCCTGTCGCCGTGCTGATTGTTGTACGTGTGCGTGCGTGCGTGTACGTGTGTGTGCGTGCGTGCGCGTGCGTGTGTGTGCGCCGAGCTCTGTATTCTCCAAAACGTGTTTTTTAATAAATAAAAACATGAACGCTGAGGCTGTGACGCTGAGTTAATGATCCCAGCCGTGAGCTCGGAGCTCATCAAACACACAAACATGGACGCTGCAGCATCCTGTCAGCAGACCCATCACCATGGAGACCAAACATGTCCATTCCTCCTGTGACAAAAACTCCGCCCTGATGTGATTTGAATCTGCTTCCTCCTGATTGTTCGGAGGCGCCTCACGCATCCAGCAACGGAAGTGAGTTCAGAACTGACACACACACGTACTCGTTTTCATATGCTAGTGAGGACATCTCATTGACATAACCCTAACCTGACCCCGACACTAAAACCTTCAAACTTTGTCCCCAGGACTGCGGGTCCCCACAAGTGTAGTAGGATGCCAATTTTTGGTCCTCACAAAGATAAATTTTATTTATGAGCACCTTTCAAGTCACCCCAGGACACTTTACAATAGGATAAAACACTTAGTAAAGAAAAAAAAAGATAAAGTAAAGATAACATTAACAAACAGTGGAGTCACAGTGAATATGCAGATTTGAACAGATGAGTTTTGAGTTGGGATTTAAACTGGGAGAGAACCAGTGTTTCTTATTTCTGGGAGCAGAGCAGCTGAAAGCTCTGCTTCCCACGGTGGTGAGGCGGAAGGAAGGCACAGCAAGCTGGATGGAAGAAGATCGAAGTGAACGGGCAGAACAGGTGGTGGTTAACAGGTCAGCAAGGTAAGGAGGAGCGAGGTTATGAATGGCCTTGAAGGTGAGTAGAAGAAGTTTTAATATTATCTGGATTTTCACAGGGAGCCAGTGAAGTTCCTGAAGAACAGGTGATGGTAGGAGGGGTTCTGGTGGTAATGCGAGCAGCAGAGTTCTGAACCAGCTGAAGCTGATGGAGGGATTTTTGGGGGAAACCATGCAAAAGAGAGTTGCAGTAGTCGATACAGGAGGTAACAAGACTGTGGACAAGAATGGACGTAGACTGGGTGGAGAGAGAAGGAAGCAATCTGTTAATGTTACGTAGATGGAAGTAGAATGGCCTGGATGACACCAAGGCTCTTAACCTGAAGATGCCTAAACATGGCGCGCACACACAGACACGACATAAAACTGACAGATTGATGATGTCACCTACACCTGTCAGTGAGGGGGGCGGACCCTTCCTGTCTTTGTGCTCACTGGTTACAGGCTGTCATGTGACTGCCCTCCTCGCCTGTCTCTTTACCTGCTCATCATTAAAGCTGCTGTGCAGGTGCGAGTTTTCAGAGCGTCCACCTGAAGCGGGCCTCAGAGTGGAGGGAGGTTCACGCCTCCTCTCTGAGGGACAGTGAAGAGCTTTGAAGTGGGAGGAGTCAGATCAGGATTTACTGTTTGAGTTTCATGATGTTCAGTTTTCATGGTGATAGATCCACAGCCGATTACCCACACATGCATGTCTCTCTGTTACCGATGACCTCTGACCCTTAGACTGAGAATCCTCTCAGAGCTCCAGACGTACCCAAAGCATCAGCAAACGCCCGCGGCTGATGGAGCAGGAGGGCCGTGAGGAGCGCACGGCTGAGCTGTGGAGTCCATCTGTGTCCATCAGCCACTGTGGGACACAAATCCATGGCAACCACCTTTAACTGAAATCTGTATATGACAGTTTGGGGGTTGAGTCACGAGACCGATGCTCGTCGTGTTCGTGGTCCTGTAAAACCATCACACAACAAAGAACGACGTTCAGCTGCTCGTGAGGATTTCATCGACCTTTAAACACAACCTCACAGATTTTACTGTTTTATTATAAAGACAAAGAGACTTTTCTTTCTTTACATTAAATAACTGAATTTTTCAATGTAATATTTATCTTTCTTCCTGACTTGATGGAAATAAGCAGTGGTTGGACCCTCTGGGTGGACGCTTCTGGCCCACGGGCCGTATGTTTGCCACCGTTGCTGTAAAGCTTGTGAAGCTGGAGTAGCTGCATCGTGAAGGTTCGCGGTGCCAGCTGCTGTTTGTTTGTGCGGCGTCTCACTGGGACACAAAGACTCGGCTCAGGTTTAAAACGGTTTTTATTAAAGCAACAACAGAAAGAAGTGCGGTTGGCGTGAGAGCGCCGTCAGCAGAGACCGCCACGGTCATCAGGGCTGCTCAGGTCCTCGAGCGGGGAATTGGTGAGCAGCCTTTCATCCTCTCTGCTGACGCTCCGAGACGTGAGGAAGGAGGAGCCGAAAGAGCGCCGAGAGCCGGAAGCAGGAAGAGGTCGAGGTCAGAGTCAGCGTCTGATTTGGCACGGCGTCTGATTGGGATGCTTTTTGGACCTCCCTGCCCTCCAGCTCTCGGCTTACTTTCAGGACCCGCAGTTCTCCTTCGGCAGCACGTCGACGTCCTGCTCTGTGGGCGGGGTCATCAGGGCGGGTTCGCTGCTCATCCTGTCGCCCTTGCGAGCTGCGGAGACAGAGAGAGATGGAGAACAGGAAAGAGTTTATTTAAAATGGAAGAACTTCCTGTCTGACACTGTTCTAACTTTAGAGGCTTTTATTCTGTAAAAACGTCAGCCTGAAGCTCCTCCAGCTTCACGCAGTCGTAGCTCTGATGTCTCTGTTCTCCTCACACAGGTGTGCTCAGGTGAGTCCAGCTCTGCTCCTGTGCTGGACCGTTTGTCTCTGGGTCCTGGTGATTCTGCTGCTCAGTCGCCATCAGACTCACAAAAGCGCCGAGTGTCGGCTCTGCAGAGGAAACTGCAGCTCTGAGCTGAGGACGCTCTGCAGCTCCACAGCACAGAAACAGGCGTTTCTTTGTGTCTGCAGGTCAAAGGTCGCGGTTCTGCTGAAGTGGAGTCGAAGCTCCACACAGGTTGCCCCTCTGGGAGTCGTGTCACGTAGACACGGAGCGGCGAGGACTGCAGGACTGGAGCTGCTGGTCCAAACCTCAAACGTCCACATGACACACCAAAGAGCGTCTGTGAGCGCAGACGGGGTTTCCTCTGCAGTGAGGCGCACCGCAGGGTTTAAATACAGCTTCTGCTCAGGCGAGCTGCCCAGAGTGTTTCTGTTTCTGTGGTGAAGTTTCTGTGCGAACGCTCTCACCAGGCTCTCTTGATTTCCTCTGTCAGCGCTGCAGAGGCGCCTCGTTGGCCACGGCGGCGTGGAGAAAAGAGGACAGTCTAAAACAGCTGCGAGAGCTTCACCACATCCTTCTCACCGCAGCTGCAGCTCTGAGCGCCGCTTTCTCACAGTAAACAGAGTCTGAGGCGAGTCTGCAGAGGATCTCTGACCGAACCTGAGCGTCACCTCTTTGTCCTCTGAGGTCGACTGACACCGATACATCACTGCGTGCGGAGGACACTGACCACACTCACATTTAGCCTGCTTGCATCCCGCGGTGCTCGGCTTCTCCGGCTGCTCCTCTCCTCGCGCCGCAGCCCGGATCTTCCTCGCCACGTACCGACAGGCTGCAAACAGAACGACATGAACTCGAGTGAGTTAACGGACCCACCGTGAGTCCCATTCCCCGAGAACATCGGGACTTAGGATCAGACTTAACTGAAATCATATCTGAGCCAGCAGGCTCTGACACCGCCACACCGTCCCCGAGTTTGACCCCTAACCCTGAATTATCCTGCCGGTGCAGGAAATGCTGATTACATCTCATAAATGCAAATTAACAGTCCGTTCATGTCTTTGTCAGAAGCTGACCTGATTGGCACTTTTTGGGGGGTAACAACAATAATAATAATATTGATATTTATAACAAAGTGCAGTAATAACAGTGTGCAACACTTATTCTACATTTTATTACTAACTTAAGTTACTGCGTGGTGTTGTACGTAGTGCCGACGGGGGAGTTTTTCCATTGTACTGCTGTACTATGCCTGACTGTGCAATGACAGTAAAGAGTCCTTATCTTATCTTAACAAACACTTGTGGTAATTATCTGATGGTTCAGGCTTAACGGGCTCGTTTGCATCTGGAGCTCCGGCTGTGGGAACCCCGCGATGATGGTGTCAGAGTCTGAAACCGGATGCAGGCTCGTGACCGTCTCGCTCGGCCGGTTTGGCTTCAGAGGAATCCAGAGAATGAATGTGGGTCCCAGCCACTGCTCCTTAATCTGACAGCTAAAATAATCCCAGCTTCTATTATCATTATTATTATTATGAAATCCTGTTTAGCTTCCGGTCGGCATCAATGAACATGCTGAAGCAAACAGAGACCATCGTTCATAATGTAAAGAGCCGCAGCGGCCACACGAGAAACCAACACAGTGAAAATGTCCCCACACACACGGAACTAAAGAAACGACACGTTACACGGTTCATGCTGACAGGTTTGGTTTGAAGTCATCTTTTCATTACTTATTTCTTTCTTTAATTTTCACTGATCGCTGAAGAAAGACTGTCGCTGTGTTCAGGCGCTCCGGAAGCTCCTTTACACCAGTTCAAAGTCTGGCACGTAAATCCAGGTGAGACCAAATCAGCGCTGTTTACCATCTGCACTCAGATTAGACCGAGATTATCTTTAAAGGTGGGAGTTAATCTGGGCTGTCTCTCAGCCGCAGGTTTGGCTCTCGGGGTTAATCCAGAGTTTAGCCAGAGCCAGGCCCTCAGCTGTGGGCTCGATCTAATCCCTGGAGTAACCCTGACAGAGCCGCAGGTAACCCGGAAGTGAGAAGCCTGGTCTCGGGTTCAGACCTGAGCCAGAGTCTGTCGGACTCACCGCTGATGATCAGTCACACCATCCTTCAGATGCGCGGTGTCAGGAGCTGCTGTTCTGGTCCGTGTGTCCGTATGTGTCCGTGTGTGTTAACGCTCAGCTGATATCTGAGCTCTTCCTCAATAACAAGTCTCCTCTGATAGCCCCTCCCTCTGAGGAGGGGGAGGAGCCTTCACTGTCGCTGCAACAAGCTCAGATCCTCCTCCTGAGTGATCTGTGCTCCTGGATCATCCAACACTGAATCTGACTGTAACCCACGATGCTGTCAGGTCAACGATGGTGTTCAGAGGGGTCAGACAGATTGTAACTGAGTACATGTACTCAAATACTTACTGAAGTGCAGCTTTAATGTACTTCAGTAAGTATTTCTGTGCAGTGGCGGTCCTAGCCTGTTTGGCGCCCTGGG
>NW_024582531.1:118820-126697 GCF_018398535.1 Haplochromis burtoni | reverse complement strand
ACACTTAAGCATAAGCTCAACAACTCATGGCTGAGCTTCCCTGACTTGCACTGGCCTCCTGTCACAGAGCTTCACAGCCTCTTTCAGATTAAATAAAGGTGGCGGCGTCTCGCCCACCAGTGACAGCTGAGGGAAACAGCACTGACAGCCTTCCACAGGCTTGGAGGTGGACGCGGTCCAAACAGTAGCAGGAATACGGCCACAACCGTTATGATGTACAGTCCAAATTTCATGTGTTTGATCTCTCATAGAAGCATGTTTGTCCTACAGCAGCCACCGTAGTTAGAGCTACGCACTTAAAGTGTGAGGGGTAAGAAACTGCTGACAGCTAGTGATGATATTTTACACACTGTAACTAGGGATGCACCGATACCAATTTTTACAAACCAATATGATACCGATACTTGGATCGGAGTACTTGCCGATACAGAGTACAAAAACCGATACTTCTACCACACACACACAAATGCAATGAATTGAAAGACAGGTTTTATTTCATTCTCTGCCGATAAAAAATAAAATCTTAATAAAAATGACCACAAAAAAATTTCAAGTGAAAAATAAGCACTTCTGTTAAATCATTGCAGAGTCTCCACATTGTAATTTAACAAAATATCACTGAACTATTGGCACTGTCTCGACCTTTCAGAATAATAAATAAACACTTCTGTTTGTAATAAAATAAATACAAATTAGGTTTGAGAATGAAATAAACTTTTAAATTGTTGCAGAGTGTCCATAATGTAAACAAACAAACAAAATAATGAAAGTATTTGGCATTGATGAACTCCTCATCTGCCCGTGGATCATCAGTCCACTGTGCCGTTAAACTGAGGACTGACATCGCGCACACACTGCTGTCTTTACCTCTTCAGAAAGTTTTGGCACCATTATCTCCCTGATGTATGGGCGGCTGGGAATTTCATATCGCAGCTCGAGTGTGCTGAGAAGACGATGCAATCCTATGTTTTCCACGGCCGGCAGTGGCTGGTCATCCAGAGCGATAAAATGAGTCAGAGCCTCCGTTATTTTACCTGCCCGTGGATTTTCTCTTGACATTTTTCATTGCTTTTCCAAAACCTGAGTTAAAGTTGGCTGTTCCGGTCCACACTGCTGACATTTTGTTTAGCCTAGCTACAGCAGCCTCCAGTTTCTCTTTTTTTATCTGAAGCCGCCAGTCTCACTCGCCTAACCCTGTGCCTGTTTAGCGCGAGATGTCCCCCTAGTGGCCAATCTAAAAAACTACAACAGAAATGACATGCCACCCTCTGATTAATGAAATAAGTTCGTATCGGTTCATGGTATCGGTTAACTTTTGCGAGTATGAGTACACACACATTTTACAGTATCAGCCCCGATACCCGATACCAGTATCGGTATCGGTGCATCCCTAACTGTAACGTTTAAAAATTCAAAGAGTGAAAACAGTGAAATCAGCTGAGCTCCTCTGCTGCCTCCTACAGGTAGAAACAATGAGTGACATGATGCAGGACCGAGTGGTTCTTAGTGACCTGGACCCGCTGAGCGAATACTGCGTCCAGGTCCAAATCATCACCAACATGAACCCCAGACCGGGCGAGTACAGCGACGTCGTCTGTGAGCGCACCGGTGACGGTAGGCACCGCCGTCAGACAGCCGTCACAATCGCTCAAGGTGTCGCTGATGGGCTCACCTGCTGCTGTGTGGTTTTCTTACAGTGGATGCAACTCTGTGGGTGGCGGCCGTGGTGACGTTTGTGGTCATGGCCACGGTGGTGGCTCTGGTGGTGACTCTGGTGGTCTACTGGAAACAAATCTCCAAGTTCCTGTGCCCAGAAGTCGTGCTGCCGCCACACTTTAAAGAGGTGTGTGTGTGTGTGTGTGTGTGTGTGTGTGTGTGTGTGTGTGTGTGTGTGTGTGTTCTTTAATCTAACACTGACCTTTCTGCCCCGCCCCCTCAGTCTCTGCTGCTGAATGATCCCAACTCCATCTACCCAGTCTCGCTGCCCTCTGAGCACTGCGACCACGTCAGCATCGTAGCAGACCACAGGACTGAGGAGGAGGAGGAAGGAGGGTGCAGCACTCAGCCTGATACCTCACAGGATGGGGGCTAGGAGGAGCAGGAGGAGGTGGGATGCACTTTAAAGACTCTGAGAATCGGCCTCTGACTGTGAGGTTTTAGAGCTGTGAACTCTGAAGCAGTGAAGTGATGAAGACGAGCAAGAACAGGTGAAGCTGGCCCAGGTGAAGCTGTTCCCACTGTCACAGGCCACTGTTTATACTTTAATAGTTTATTCATGTCAATGTAAATGTTTTGCTTTCTACTGGTTTTTTAATGGTTTTAATGGTCGGAGGTTAACCGAAGCCTCTGCTGCTCCTGCTCGTAGGAACCAGGTGACCCGATGCTGGGCTGTACTGAGACAGTCTGGGTCTTTTACTGCTCTCAGTCTTCGTAGCCCAGTTTAATTACGTGTTCAGTAACTGGATTACAACATAACTACATGTGAAGGTGTAGCCCTGCAGGCTGTGTGTTTGGGTGTAGCAATAACTGATGTGGGGATGAGGTTGGCTTGGGTTTGCCACCAGCTGCTGTGAGACCTCGCCGTCCTCTGCTGTTTCCAGCGGGTTCACCTTGGATCTCCATCAGGCAGGATTCGGGCCGTCCAGCAGAACTTATGATGAAGAAGTGTGAACACTGTAAATACTCGGATTTATTTCTAATAAAAGTCTTTGTGACGGATGAAATGCTTCTGATTGTTCTTCGCTACAGAAACACGTGAAACATCGTTTTAAATCGGACTCAAACTTGGCTGCTGGTGTTCCAGATCAAGTGGCGCTGGTCAAACAGATGTGTGGTAGACTTGCTTTTCAGGACTCCATTTGAGTGCTCACAAAGTAAACTGCACGCTTTAGTTGTGAAGCGAAAACGCTGAAATCGCAGTAATAACACGTGCGAGGGGAACGATAACAACGACAAGATTCTCCAGATCGTTTGCTCTGTCCTGTGAACAGCATCGGCGTGGTGTCAGTTGTTTGGTGTTTCTGCGATCGTGCGAGAGAACATCACCAGGTAAACTTTTTAAAGATTTTATTGTTCAGCAGCAACAAGACTGACGGAGTGTGTTTGAGGGAAGCTCACAAATGTCAGGGAGGAAATATTTGATGTTTATTTGCTGGTTTGTCGGTAGCAGCTCCTGAAAAGCAAGTCTACCACACATCTGTTCGAGCAACTGTTGCCAACCAAGTTGATTTTGCCTCTGACAAAGACGACTCCTCAGCCAGGCCTCATTTCAAAGCCCTGTAGCGCCACCCTGAGGCCCCAGTGCTACCTGTACACGGACTGTTGAGGCCAGCAGGAGGCGCTCCAGTTGAACTTGTTTTCCCATCAGTCACTGCGTGGACGCACACTTCAGCTGCATTTATGAATCATTTGAACCCTCCTTTATTTATTTTGTGCATCTCGATGATGTTTTGTTCTGCTGGGCTGTTCTTTTGGTCCGGCTCTCAGACTAAAGGTCAGCTGTTACATCACATACATGTTTTTTTACAGGCTACTGACAAAAAAACAAACACTTTTAACCACATCCTCGCTGAAAACACAGAAATGCAGAACTTCAGCAGCACAGGAAGTTTCAGGGTTTTACTCAGAACCAGAAAAACTTTATTTTGAGACGTGAGGCAGAGCCTTCAGTTTTCAGGCCCCTCTTCTGTGGAACCAGCTTCCAGTTTGGATCAGGAGACAGACACTATCTCTACTTTCAATATCAGGCTTCAAACTTTCCTCTTTGCTAAAGCATATAGTTAGGGCTGGACCAGGTGACCCTGAATCCTCCCTTAGTTATGCTGCAATAGACGTAGGCTGCCGGGGATTCCCATGATGCACTGGGTGTTTCTTCTTCACTCTCTTAAACAAAGTCTATTTTAGTTTCATGATCTGTAATGAAATGATCTAAATCATTTATAAAACAAACTGACCTCTACACCTGATCTTAAAACCTATTTTGTCACATCTAAGTTGTGATTGGAACATGAGATGAAAATGCAAAGTTTTCTTTTCTTCACTGTAACTTGTGTTGTTGCAGGATGGGGTTAAAATCATATTTTCCTGGGTATGAGCTCCTGATCCCTCAGCTCCCAGTGTAGCGACTTCCACAGTCGCTAGAGGCCGGGGATGAAGCCTGCCTATTTGCCTGACGCGCTGTCAACTTTACGCAATAATGCGAGAGGTGGAATTGTTTGCTTGTTTATTAAAGTGCTTTGTGAGTTTACAGAGTAATGTCATCGGATCCCGATTCAGACTCTTACAACGTCACAGGCTCTAATATAACGAAGCGAAACATGTAGTGCAGCGGTCAACAAAAACTACGGCTACCCAGCCCTCCTCTCTGTCAAAATCAAAACCAGTAAATGACAGACTGACAACGCCCATTTATGTCACCGCTAGCACCCACGTGACTCCCATAACAACCAAACAAATAAAAACCCAGTGATCATCAAAATTCAATACATTTAATTATGGCTCCTACACACCAGCCCCTAATTATTAGGATCCCTTCTAATAATTACCCATAATTAACCAAGTAGGAGACATAAAACATGCAGAGAAAAGTCAAACATTTACTGTATTTCAATATTACCCGCAGGAATCCTATAGGTAATCTTAAAGTTATCTTTAAAGAAAAATGAGAGACATTTTATGTCCAAATACAATCAAAGTCTGATAATTGGACCCAGAAGTCTTTAACTGTGATCTGCCTCCAGCAGTAGACACAGTTTGGTAATAGGTCGATCCAGGCAACTAGTCTGAGTTTTAATCCGAACTTGACGAACGAATCCTCTTCGGTCAGGAAAAGTCTTTATCACACGTCCCATTGGCCAAGAGTTTCGAGGTGCCGAACTGTCCATGATGAGAACCAGATCTCCCACGATGAGGTTCCTTTTTACTCCAATCCATCGCTGACGTTCCTGTTGCTGTAGTAGGTATTCCTTCACCCATCTTTTCCAAAACAAGTCAGACATGTATTGGACTTGTTTCCATCTTCTGTGTGTGTACATATCAGTGGAATGGAATACTCCTGGTGGTAATATCGGTGAGGTCTTTAACAGAAGAAGATGATTAGGGGTCAAAGCTTCCAGGTCGTTAGGATCCATTGAGGCTTTGGTAATTGGGCGGCTGTTAATGATGGCTTCAACCTCACAAAGTACAGTATGAAGACCTTCTTCATCCAGGTTTTGTACTTTCATTATGGAATTAAGTACTTTGCGAACCAGTCTTATCAGTCGCTCCCAGGTTCCTCCGTGATGTGAACCTCCAGGTGGATTAAAGGTCCATTTAACTCCCTTTTGCAGAAAGACGTCATTGATTTTTACCTGGTTCCAATGTTCAATGGCAGTTCTAAGTTCACGTTCAGCACCTACAAAATTGGTTCCGTTGTCAGAACGCAGTTCTCGAACCTGACCTCTTCTTGCATTGAAACGTCTGAACGCATTAATGAAAGAGTCAGTATCCAGTGATGGAGCAACCTCAATGTGAACAGCACGGATAGCAAGGCAGGTGAATATAACACCGTATCTCTTCACCACGCTCCTCCTACTTTTTACACTGAAGGGTCCGAAGTAATCCACTCCCACCCGCGTGAATGGAGGTTCATCTGGAATGATTCTTTCATTGGGCAAATCCGCCATCTGTTGATTCACTGGTGGAGCATTAAGACGTCGACAGATGACACATTTAGATAACACTTTTCTTATTGCTGTACTAGCTCCAATCAACCAGTACTTTTCTCTTAGCTTAGACAGCATGTGGTTACGACCACCATGTCCAACTTCCTGATGTATGTGTCTAAGCAAGAGCTCGGAAATGTGTTGATCCTTTGCTAGTATTATGGGATGTTTCACCTCAACCGGCATCAATGATCTACTGAGTCTCCCACCCACTCTGAGAATTCCATCTTGCAGCTGTGGGCAGAGTCTTCTTAGAGGACTTGATTTTATAATGGGTTGTCCCTTCTCCAGACTCACAAGCTCCAAGGAAAATCTCCTCCTCTGACAGAACTTGATAATGACAACCTCAGCTTTGTCCAGTTCTTCCACTGTAAGATTCTTAATCACAGATGTCCTCTTAAAGTTCCTCAGCTTTTCTTCCACAAATGATTTCTGTTGCTCTTTGGTGACCTCTGACTGTGGTAAACTTGAACACAATTCTCTCCTTTTCTTCACAAAGGACAGAAGCAAGTCCTTAAATTTTAACAGCCATGCCACTGACTTCTTAAGACGTGTCCAGGTGGAAAAATGTTTAAACAAGCGAGTAACAGAATTTTCTCCAGCTTGCTCAACACTCACTGTGGCAACTGTTTTTACCTCAGGATCATCAGATGCAAGCAGACTGATGTCATCTGGGTAGACAGGCCATTCACTTCTAGATTGTAGAAGATACTGAGGCCCAGACAACCATTTTGTATTCTTCATAAAAACATCGACTTTCACTCCTCTTGAGGCCATATCTGCTGGATTACTGGCAGTGTCCACATATCTCCATTGCGAGGAAGATGAAACTCTTAAGATTTGTGAAACTCTGTTGGCCACAAAAACCTTGAATCTTGAAGTTTCACTCCTGATGTATTTAAGAACAGAAGCACTGTCTGTCCAAAACACAGAATCCAGAAGTTCCATCTGCAGCTCTTTCCTCCAGAGTACATCCAATCGACTGGCCATGGTTGCTGCAATGAGCTCCATCCTCGGGATGGTAAAGGATTTAAGAGGAGCGACACGAGCTTTTCCCATAACAAACGCACAGTGTCGTTCTGAGCCAATGTTTTCAATCAGCAGATAGGTCACTGTTCCATATCCATCCTCACTGGCATCACAGAAATGGTGCAACTGAGCACTCGTGATTTCTCCAAATCCATCAGGTTTCAAACAACGACTCACTTCAAACTTGCTCAATAGCTGGAGCTGCTGGAGCCATGTTAACCACCTTTTGGAAAACAGCTCTGGTACATTATCGTCCCAGCCGATTCCTTCCTGGCATAGATCTCTTAGGATTTTCTTAGCAGTTAAGACCACAGGACTTAGAATTCCAAGAGGATCATAGATAGAACTGACAATTGAAAGGATTCCTCTTCTGGTGAGCGGTCTGATCCTTGAGCACAATCTTGAACTTAAAAGAGTCTGATTTTATCACCACTCCACGCCCAAAACTCGCTCGATCATTGAGGAATCCAATTCCATGTTCAACTCTTTCATTCCTGTGGCTCTATGACTTTCAGGAATTGATTCCAGCACTGCAGGCTTGTTGGTGATCCACTTTTTGAGCAAAAATCCTCCTTTGGCACACAAAGAAACCAACTCGTGGTACATTAACACTGCTTCCTCATCAGTTTCAACGGACACAAGACAATCGTCCACATAAAAACAGTGCAACAACTTCTTCACAGCTTCCTCACTGTAGAGATGTCCAAAGTCATCCGCACACTTTCTGAGTGCAAACTTGGCACAACTTGGTGACGAAGTTGCCCCGAAGAGATGTACATTCATCCTGTATTCAGATGTTGGTTGTTCCAGATCACCTTTAGGCCACCAGAGAAATCTCAATAGATCTTTATCTTCAGCTGGAACCATGACTTGATGGAACATGGATTCAATATCTCCCATAATTACAACTGGCTCCTTCCTGAATCTTGTGATCACTCCTATTAAAGAGCTTGTAAGATCAGGTCCTTGTAAGAGTTGGGAGTTTAAAGATGTTCCCTGATAACTCACTCCACAGTCAAACACAACTCTGAGTTTCTTCTTGGTCGGATGGTAAACACCATGGTGTGGTATATACCACAGCTTGCCATCATTGCGATTGATCTCCTCTTCCGGGACCTTTTCAGCATAACCTTTAGCCAGAAGCTC
>NW_024582531.1:97482-118795 GCF_018398535.1 Haplochromis burtoni | reverse complement strand
CCCAGTATGAAGTGGTTTAGTGGTGTTCTTCTCACAGGCATCTGTGTCACCTTCCCTGGAGCTGCTGGTTTAATCTTTTAAACTTGTAGGTCCTGAAACAATCTTTGCTTTCCAGTAAAATTCCTTTTGTGTCTCGTTTGTCCTGAAAAGTTTATCTGGCTGTGTTTCCTACTGACGTTGGAACTGTGACAGTTTCAGTATGGCTGTTGAGGACAGCGTGCATACTAGGGCTGCCACGACTAGTCACGATTAGTCGACTATCAAAATCGTCGACGACTGATTTAATAGTCGACGCGTCGTTTGAAGCTTTGTAAGATCACAAAAGATCTAATCTTTTGGGAGCTAGTAGTAGGATAAAGGAATAAGTAGCAGGATTTAAGAGTGTAATAACGGACTGAAACAGAAGATGGCAGCACTGCATGTACAAGGATGCCAGCTGCCGTTAAACCCCGAAGAAGAAGAAGTAGCTGTGTCCGGTATCATAGCTTTTTTCTATCGGAGCATTTTTTCTTTTTTTGCCGATGCCCGTGATGCCGCCCCGGGCAAACCGCCCGTGTCGCCGTATCTAAAACCGCTGCTGTTTCTGTGTTCTGTTGCTTCCTGCGTACTCCACTCTGTCATACTGTAGATTTGATTCATCGTTTACAGGTGAAGCTGTCATTAAAATCATTGAATGAGATCAATGAATCAGTGATCAGGATCCAGTGGATGGATACGATTCAGCCTGTGGTTGTGATGTAAATAAAAGTGACGTGAATAAATCTGTGATCTCTGATCAGTTTGTTTAAGGATCACATTTTCATACAGAGGGATTTATTTTGGCTTCACAGACGCTGAAGCTTCAAGCATGTCAGCAGGCTGGTGGTTATTATGGGATGGCATCCTGTCCTGCTGGGTGAGCAGAGTCTGTTCATTTTCATTACAGTCCAGGGTCATGGTGTGGGCGGAGCCTATCACAGGTCTCATAGGGTGAGAGATGGGTACACCTGTACAGGTTTCGATCCATCACAGAGCTCTCTGTAATTATTTAATAAGTGGATATAAAAGCTTGATTAACATTTTTACTGACTGTGCTTTATTTCATGTGCCTGAGTCAGACATTTGAACTTTATACAGCTTTAGGTTGTGTTTTAGTTTCAGCTGCTGAAAAAGAATCTTAGCTACAAAATAATTTTAATCATTCATAACACCATCTTCTTCCAACCTTTTAGATAAAATGATTTCACGGTTATTATTCTTGAGTGCTTGAAGTTCAACACCACTGAGGAAAACTACGCAGATGTTTACCGGAATGACCTCCCCAATCCTGACACGTTACCTGTGTGTTAACACATCTTGTGTTATGTTGAAGGAAAACTGAATCTCTCTCCGTAGACTCTAACACCTCAGAGTGATCTATCAGTGAGTCTGCAGATATGAACAAAAGCAGACTCGGAGCCTACCATATCGCCTCTTATCATCGCTTTAATGACGTTTCCATCTGCTATCTCACCTGCTGACACGTCTGAACCTTCACCGACACCCACAGCTGGACTCTGAACATCTGGCTGCCTAAAAAGAAGAAAACCATCCACACAAAGATTAGGAGCTGGAAAGTGATCGGGGTGAGTTTACTGCTCTGTGTGTAGCTGTTCAGTGTTGAATGTTCACGGATGAACCTCCTCAGGAGGAGAGTGAAGGAGTCGTCCTGCATCAGTATCTGTTCAGTTAGGTCCATATATATATGGACACTGACAAGTTTTGTGTTGTGACCTGTTTACTGAGTCATATTCCAGTTATAGTTATATAATAGACGTGGATATGATGGTTAGACTCTCAGCTTTCGATCGAGGGTAACCACGTTCAGACTGGGTGAAGGGTTTAGGAGTTTCAGCTCCTTAACGTGTGCAACCCTCTTCTTAAGTGGGCCAAAAGTAATTGGACAGTTGACTCAAAGGCTATTTCATGGACAGGTGTGGGGAATTTCTTCATTACATCCTTATCTGTGGCCAAGTCAGTCACCTGACCTTCACCCAACTGAGCATTTCAGTTGTTCGAGACTAAACTTTGGTCAAAAAGACCCACAAACACACAGGAGCTGAAAGCTGCTGCAGTAAAGGCCTGAGAGAGAGAAGGAAACCAGCATCTGGTGATGTCTGTGAGTTTAAGACCGTCAGCAAACCCAGCAGAGGGTTTTCAACAGCGTATTAGAAATGAACACTTCATTATCACTTATTGAATCTGTGTGGGAATGAAGGGATTGTGTTAAACATACTTTAGTTCCTCACATTTTAATCCAATCTTTTTGTCCAACCCACTGAGTTAAAGCTGAAGCTCTGCATCTGAGCTGTTTCGTTTAAAATGTATTGTGTTGATGCACAGAACCAAAAACAGTTGTCTGTGTCCAAATATTTATGGACCTGACTGTATTTAATCTGTATCAGGACCTTTATCCGTATCTGTATATGTGCCTGTACCTTTATCAGCATCAGTATTTGTACATGTATCAGTATCAGGGCTGAAAGGGTTAGGGCAAGTAATCAGGCTTTCTCTGGAGTGGGTGGAGGTGACGGTGCTGTGAGTCTGCATCGCCTCACTGAACAGAAATCTGACCTTCCACATGCTGTTCTGGTCATTAGAAGAAAAATATATTTTTAGTAAATGAAAGCTGACGATTCAATAAAATGAAGTGAGAGAGCGGCCGATTGTCCTTTGGTGGAAGAGAAAAGCTGTGGCCTGTGTTTCTGAACGAAGCCCAGAGGTCTGTCCATGACAGGAACGCTTCAGTCTGAGGCTCTCTGATGATGAAGAGCACCGCTCTGCTTCATGTTCACATCTGACTGAAGCTCGTTCAGAGCAGCAGCTCTCAGGTCAACCTCGCAGCCTTTTTCTCTCAGTGAGTAAAGATGCCGTCTGTCTGTGTCTGAAGTCTGGAGCCGTTTCAGACTTTCATGCTGAGGTTCGGCTCGAACAAGCAGGAGATTTCTGAGGTTTTCTCATGAATCAGTCTCTGCTGGTTTGTGGATTCAAACATCAAAGCAAGGCAGCAACATGAGTCCAGCTCAGAGAAGACTCAGTGAAAACAGCGACACCTACTGGACACTTACTGTGGACACATGTGATAATGCCGTTGCTGTTCTACTCTTCTCTCTCATTTTTAGTTCATGGACAACAAACCAGCTTATAGAACAAAACATATTAAGAAGGCTGCTGTGTTTATGGTGCTTACCACACGGGTCTCACAGATAAGACCTGAGACATCTTTCATCTGTGCTGGACTGAAGTGTGAGTGAATGCAGATCGATATGCTGATGGGAAATAAAGATGAATGAATGAAATGCAAAAACCTCCCTATGTGTAAAGATTTTTAATTTAAAACATTTTATGTAAAAATATATTTTTATATGGTTATATAATTATTCTTTATAAACGGCCTCCCCAGCCTTGGGGAATCGTTCATCACATGTGTGTATACGTGGTATTTGTTTGCCAGCATACAGCGCTTCACTACTGCTAAAGTTAGTGACTTTATAGGATGCAGAGCCTGGTCCTGACCGCAGGAGGCAGCAGTGTGCCGCAGAGCCCGTGAGGCTCCCGGAAATGAAGCCGCAGACGAGGGGCTGTGCCGTAAATGGAAAGTGAAAAACGTTGTTGCGCGGCTCTGTTTCATGGGGGTGACTGATATCAGGTGAGTTTTCAGACAGCTGGGAGGCTCGCAGGCAGGTGCGACTAACGCGCTGCTTCAGATGTTACTTGAAGGAATAAAGCGGGAAACGAGACGGGTTACGAGCAGTTAGCGTTAGCCTCCGTTAGCTCCCGTTTGCTCGGTGGAACAAATGCTCGGTGAGCTGTGACCGTCACAGGACAGGTGTACGGTTATTAATCCAGCAGGGAGCGAAGAACAGACAGGTGTTGACAACCCTGTCGGTGTGGGAATCCGCACACCTGCAGGAGGCTGACGGAGCAGCTACGCCTGTGCTGCGGTGGAGCAAACAGTTAGCCCCCGACCAGCTAGCAAACACTTTGCCCTGCGGATACACCTGCGCTTTAAATATGTACATGAGAACAAGTGAACCAGCCGGAACAAAACAGACCTCAATAACTGTGAAAGAAATAAAAAGCTGAACTACAGTGTAAAGTTATAAAATACCAATTAAATTCTAAAAGACCACAAAAGAAGCTCCTTTAAATCTAAAAGATCTGAGACTGAAAAAGAATAATAAGTCAAAATAAAGTAATTATATCACGAAATGGCTTGTTAAAAAATAAATAAAAATAAAGAAACAGTAAAATAATCAGGTTCCTGCAGGAAACTGGTGAGCAGGTGTTAGCAGGTCAGCATCTGCAGCTTCAGTCCATCACTGAAGCATCTCAGTGTTGGAGCCGGGACAGGTGACACTCCTAAAATTGGGCCTCTCTTTTTACCCACTAAGTCACCATGGTAACGGATGCTCAACACCTTACCTGGTCATAACCTGCACCTGGTCAGGAGGAGGTAATGTTCAGAGTTTCCTCCGATTCGTGAAGCTTTTTCCTGAGAGCAGTGAAAGAACCCCGGCTGTGAATCTCAGACTGAACTTGTGATCATCTGATCACGTGCTGTTGGAGGAAATGTCTAAATGTTGTTCTGTGTGATTCTGACCTGCTGCTGAGTAGGGCTGCACGATTTTGCATAAAATGAGAATCACGATTTTTTGGCTTAGAATTGAGATCACGATTCTCTCACGATTCTCTTTTCCAGTATAAATATTTATTGCACTTATTAACTGCACATCAACTTCGTAACAGTTGAGACTGAACATAAAAACAATAAATAAACATAAAAACAATAAATAAACATAAAAACAACAAATGTCTCACATTTTGTTGTTGCGTCTCCACCGTCGCTCGACGCTGCGTGTACAGAGCAGGTAGTGCAACAATAGAAAAATAGTTGCGGGACGGCACTGTGTAGCGTTTGTCTAGGGTGTTGATCATTTTCCTAAATCCCTCGTTTTGAACAGTGTTGATGGGAGCCATATCTTTGGTCAGGTGATAAGTGATAGCCTCCGTAATTTCTTTGAGTTCGACAGGTATAGGGAAGCGCTGTATGAGGTTCCCGTTATTGGTGTTTGGGTGGTTGACCGGGACGGATTTTCTCCTGTCACTTTCTCGTCATCCCTGACGTGCTCTCCGTTGTTTTTTCCTGCTAATTTTAGCATCACACCTTCTGTATCACGTGGTATAAGGCTCCGCCCTTGTCATTTGTTGAGCAGGAAGAGTGAGCGCTTGTTTTCATGCAGATTACGTCCCGGATCAAAATGCGGTACAATCGTCTTTAAATCGTTGTCATTTGGAAATGAGATCGCACATAAGTATGAATCGAGATCGCGATTTTCTAACGATTAATCGTGCAGCCCTACTGCTGAGTCTGTAAGCTGATGCGTGACAGTGAGCTAAACCCAGGTAGAAACATGGATCTGTTTCTCCCGTCTGTTTATTTTTCAAAACGTTCTTCTGCGATTAAAATGGAAAAAAAAAAACTTTCTGAATGACGACGTGTCCTCATATTTCTGACAGTTTGTAGCAGATGTGGTGAAAATCAATGTCCGTTGGTTCTGGTTGAATCTTCAGGTCCAGACGTCCTTCACCCACTGCAGGACGCTGTTAACGGCCTGTGTTTGTTTTAAAGGCGTCTTTCACAGAGTGTGAGCAGCTGCTGAGGGGGGGGCAGACTCGCCTGTCAGGACAACTGAAGAAGAAGAAGGCGGAGGAGGAGGATGGCCGGCTTTTTGGATAACTTCCGCTGGCCTGAGTGTGAATGCATCGACTGGGGCGAGAGGAGGAATGCCGTGGCCTCCATCGTGGCCGGAGTTCTGGTTAGTGTGAGGCAGAGAGGGGCGGAGTCTGTTCGAAATCTCAGATAAGATAAATGTTCGCCGCTGGGAGGTTGGTGAATGGTGAAGGTCTTATTGGAGCTGTAAATATTCCGCTTCACGCGATCTGTTTCCCGTTTGTCCCAGAACAATGCCATAATCTGTGTTTACCTCAAACATGACTGTTAATAATCCAGAAGTTTGCTGTGATAGTCTGATGTAAAAACCAGTCCAGCTAAGACACATCTGATCAATCAAAGCCTCATTCACACAAACACATTTTGCTTTGCTTTCTATCCAACATTCACACACATTCATCCATCGGAGAGCAGTGAGGTTTAGTATCTTTACAAGGATATTTGGTATGCAGACTGGAGCAGCCAGATGAGCTGAGCTGCAGCCACCCCATGATCTGTAAACACTCAGACATTAGTGACAGAACGGATGTCTGCTAAGGATGGACAGGAAGTAAAACCTTTAGAAACGTCATGTCTCGCTGTGCACGTTCTCTTCTTTTAGTTCTTCACCGGCTGGTGGATCATGATCGACGCCGCTGTGGCGTATCCAACCCAGGAGCAGATGAACCACGCCTTCCACACCTGTGGCGTCTTTTCCACCATCGCTTTCTTCATGTAAGTGTGAAACGTTGCTTTCATACCGTACATGCTTTCAGAGTTGTTAGACCATTGAGGCGCGGGCGGGTGGGGCAGAGTTATCCACATGAAAACACATGTAAGATTTGCTTGGGTTTGTTCATGTGCCTCACAGCCTCTTTACAAGCAGCTGCTTTATATGGTTTCCTCCTGCAGTGAAATGTAATTTCAGCTTAAACATCTCAGCGAGGCTTTGAAAGGACAAATTGTGACCTCTGATGATGCCTCATTACTTAGAACTCTTCTTTCACCAAAGAGGAACCAAAACCTTTCACGATGTGACAGGAGAGCAGCCAAACTGCAGAATCATTCAGTCTGTTGTTATTCTGACCTCGATGCTGTTAATGAGCTGAGCTGGTGTCAGACAGGTTTGACCTCAGACTCCGAGGAAGTTACAGACCTGCCAGATTTCACGGTGTGCTTGGAAACTGGTGCTGCAGTCAAATGTGAATCAACAAAGGTCAAAAACAAAGCAGAGACTCTGAAACATCATGTGATCACTTCCTGTTTATATCTGCAGTGTGAGCAGCATGAAGCGCTCAGACTCCTCTATGTGACTCTGTGTTCATTCTCAGGATTAATGCAGTTTCCAACGGCCAGGTGAGGGGGGACACGTACGGAGAAGGCTGTATGGGCCGGACAGGTGAGTGTTTGTCACCTGTCAGGGATCTGCTGTGGCGCTCAGAGGTGTGAGAAACACACACGTGACGCAGATGTTAAGAGTAAAGTGCAGAGCCTCAGCTGTCTGTAAAGAGACTAATATGTGGTGTAGCTCAGTGGGTGCACAGACCACATGCCGGCGTGGGTTAGGGTTACCCTAACCCTGTCTCTCTTCGCTGTATCTAGCCAATAAAAGCTAAAATGATATTTTAAAAAAACGTATATCTGACGGCGGTGTGAATCCTGCCCTTTGCACAGCCGTCAGGATGGACAAACACAGCAGACACAGCACTGCTCATATGTAATTGTACTGCATGTGTCTGCGATTGCAGGAGCTCGTCTCTGGCTCTTCATCGGCTTCATGATGATGTTCGGCTCGCTCATCGGCTCCATCTGGATCCTGTTTGGAGGCTACGTAGTGCCGAGTGAGTTTCTCCCCTCAGTCTGTCCTTGCTGGTCAAACATGCAAACCTGGAAATGATCAGAAGGCTGGAGGGAAAACCAGAAGTTATACCTTTAAGTTAGTAACAGCTCAGCCTGGACAAAGTCAGAGAGTATGTTATGGTTTGGAGCGCGAAGTCACTGCTGGCCTTTATCAGCTGCTTCATGGTGTATTCTTCTGCTCTGAATCACATGACCGTTTTGGAAACTTGGAGCTTTTTCCTGTGGTTTGGTCTCGTTTCACACAGAAAAAATCCACACGAACCGAAAGCAAACCTCAGTGAATCACTACAAACCACACAAGGTTAAAACTGCTCATTGTTCTCGTGACTGAGGCGCAGGTAGCACTCAGGGACAGCCCTCGGTTCATTTCACCTCCAGCGGGTGCAGTTTGTGGCCTCTCACACGTGACCACAGCAGGGTGTTTGAGGTTGCAGCGTAGACCTGGTAGTTGGTCGGATTTGATCCTGAAACGATGGATCAGGGAGTCTTATTTTAAATTCAGCTTTGCTCCTGCAGCAGGTCCATGCGCTGCAGTCTTCACCCTGCTGCGCTTGCTGTGTGAGCAGCAGAAGAAAAGCCTTGTGGTTATTACACTGTGGAGTCTAAAAATACAACAAATGATTTTAATCTGACTTCCTTAGACCTGCGCAGGGAGTCTGCTCTCTCTGAACATGCTCAGTCACAGTGAAACCTGATGTGACTGATAACATGTCGCTGTGTTCCCTCAGAGAAAGAAGTGGCTCCGGGGATGGCTGTGTTCTTTCAGAACGCCTTCATCTTTTTTAGGTGAGTGAAAAGCAGCAGCGCTGACACTGAAGCAGCTGAAACGGCGCACAGGCCTGTTGTAATTAACCAGCTTGGTGCCAAATATGTGCTTCCTGCAGCGCTGCGACACATTACATGAAACCTGTTGCATCTTATTTCCTGTAATGGGCGGGAACTCCTGCCGGGAAAGCCTGGCTCAGTTTAACCCATTCAGGCCCGTTTCTGTTCCACTAACTGATGCAGAAAGAAGAACTAAAGGCGGGTGGATGGATACGAGCGTGAAAAGAAGCTTTAACATCCACACAGACTGTAAATACCAGATTTCTCAGGGAGGGGGTTTCCAGCTCTAAATGAGTGTTTGTTTTCTAACCGGCTCCAGATTAATGATTGATTCACACCCTGTCGTGGTTGGAGTTTGTCTCAGTCCATCAGGACCATCATGTTTCACCTCCACCTGCCTTGTGCTCATGTTAGTTTAACCACAGCTGTGTAGCTTGTCGCTACCCGATCCGTACCGGAAACCCGATCGGTACCCCGCATGCGCAAATCTTACGTCACTTCCTCTCTTTGCCAACATTGCGACAGTCAATATATTTGAATGATACGGTTAGCGCCCAGTTAGCTCCTAGCATTTCTCAACAGCTCTTCCTCCTTTTCGACTACCGGGACATTTAAACAATGGATAATCCGTATACAAACAAATTCATGCTTTTCTCCTCAACAGAGAGCGTCCCCCGATTGAGCAACAGCGCCGTAAAATAAGAAGAATGGCGCCTAATTTTGCTACTTGTATTACTTTTGCTGTAACAAAACAAATTTCCCACCTGTGGGACTAATAAAGGTCATCTTATCTTATCTTAATTACAGAGTTAATAATACAGACTTTATAATGTGTCAGGCGAAGATTCATCAGCCACATGAAGTGTTTACTGACAACTGACAGTGATAGCGCACATCATCATCACTATTCCAATCAATCCTCTTCACAGACGAGCATAAACACACTCGACTATCACTACATCAGATTGAGGCCACGGTTGTAATGACGCTAATTCAGTTTACAATACGGTTCATTCGCTCGGTCAGCAGGTGGCGGTATCCTCGTACACTGGGGAGTAAACTGCCATTAAACGAACAGAAGAAGAAGAAAACATCTGCACATGCGCAGTACGGATCGGGGAGCCCTGATCCGTAACTATCTTTATTTTTGTCTACATTATATTGACATGTTTCATTATTGGAAACATTTTAAGAGATGCTTGTTATTCTTAACATCTTAACAGATACTCTGACCTGTAACTATCGTAAAACGCTTCGACTGGAAGTAGACACCTTTGGCGCATGCGGGGTACCGATCGGGTTTCCGGTAGTGACACAGCTATTACATGACAGAGAGCTTCATTAGCCTCCAAACATCACAGCACTGTGGAGCTGAGCTGTGAGTTTGGATCTGTCTGCTCAGTGTGTGACATCACTGTGACATCACTGTCTCCTCTCTCTGCAGCACTCTGATCTACAAGTTTGGCCGCACTGAAGATTTATGGGGTTAAGACGTCTCTACAGACAGACACACACACACACACACACACACACACACACACACACACGTGTATTTATATCCTTGTGGGGACATCTCATTGACATAATGCTTTCCCTAGCCGTTTACCCTAACCATCAAAAATGAACGCCTGACCCTAAACCAAATCATAACCTAGTTGAGTCTAAAAAATGCCCTCAAACTGGGGCCCGGTATTTTGGTCCCCATGAGGGCTGTTTGTCCCCACAAATATAGTATACTACCAAATGTTGGTCCCCATTAAGATGTTAATACCCGTGCGCGCACACACACACACACACACACACACACACACACACGGCCTTCAGATGTTTTGTATTCTGCTGTTTTAATCGAAGCTGTAAAAACAGTTTTAGTATTGTTGCTTTTTAAATGGAGACCAATCAGTGCTGCTGCACACACACACACACACACGTGTAAATATAGTTCTGTTATGTTTCACTTCTCTGTGTCAGTCTCAGTGTGTTTTGTAAAATGAGGGAATTCCTGCTGGCGGGCAGGACCGCCGGTCTTACTGTTAAAGTGTCACTCTGGGAGATTTCAGCCTCACTTCCTGTTGATTAAATGCTAAAGGTCACATGTTAGCCGTAAACAGCTGGATGTGAGACTCGCCTCTCGCTCTGACGAGAAGCCGTAAACAAATAGCCGAGCAACCGGCCCCGTCCTGCTGTGGTTGGATGTAGCACAGTCGAGCGGAGCGATGTGTAGCCGCCACAGGACGGATGCTAACCTGTTAGCCACAGGTGACACACACACGTTTCACCTCGTCCATCAGGTCACGCTCACTCTGGACCGTTTTAGATAAAAAAAATTTTTTTTACCTCAGACTGTACCTGATTGGTTTCCAGATTGTACTTCCTGTGACTCCTCCAAATTAAAAGTCTGTGATTGTTACATGTATTTTTAATGAAAATCTTCCAGGCTGACACTTCAAGGGGGCGGGGCTAATTTATAGCTGAAAGCACATTTGCTGTCTCGTCTCCGTCTGACACTGGATTATAAAAGGACGTTTTTTGTTCCTGAACTTCCTGTTTGTGACTACAATGTGTGTTGATGATTTTTCAGTATTAAAGTTTAAAATCTCGGCTGCTTCAGTCGTTCCTGAAACAATAAAAAGTGTTGTGGGCGTGGCTGTGAGCTGCTGCTTTGTTTGTTACTGTAACCTTTAACTTGCTGTTTACTGGAAGCAATGACTCAGCCTCACCAGTGACTCAGACATTTTATTAAGGTGAACTCCGCTTATTCAGAAGGACGGGGAGTTGACCTCTGCAGGGAGGAGGGGCTTCCTGTGTCTCCCCCCAAAAAAAAATTACATGAAAATTTCCCGTAGACAAACATTTACCCAACAGTGTTCATGTTACAGGCGCATGCGACACTTCCTATTTCACTGAAACAGGAAGTGTTGGCCACAACTGTCCTCTTACCGCAGCCAGTCAGATCCAGCAGTGAGCGTGTTATTCCCACCTGCCCAGGAACGCTCTCACCGACAGTTATTAATAAAGAAACTAACTCTCAGAGTTAAACAGGACTGTAGGAAGTTTGAGAAAGAGCACGCAGACGTGTTTGCAGTTCCTGTTTTTCTACTATTTTCTGTCATCGGAGGTTTGAAGCAGCGGCAGCGTGGAGAACATTCAGGGAGGCGTGGCCATTCAGAAACGATACTTGGTTAATGCTAGAGTGACCCGCTTCTCTGCTGCGATGGTTGTTAGCGCGCAGTGGTTAAAATTAGTGTCAGGAAGCTGCTCGCTGCGCTCCATCCTGGTTTTACTCCACCCACTGTCCTCATGGGAGTAGTTCACAAATGTTCTGAGATCAGGTGCTCACAGGTAAATAATCCAGATGGTGCACGGTTAGATCACCTGGAGCAGGTGAGCGACTCAGTCGCCTCTGCTGGTAAACTGAGTGGAGTCTCTGTGAGTGGGCGGAGCCTCTCCAAGAGTTCAGGAAGCAGCGGCGGGAGGGCTGAGTGCTGATCTGGGCTCGTAGTTACCGTGAGAGATCTGGAGGTCGTCATAGCGCTCTACGATGGGAGTAAATGGTCGGACTTCAAATTCCCCACGAAACAGATTCTGAAGGAGGAGAAGACACAGGAACCTCAGAGGCAGTGAAGACTAACGATGGGCGATTGGCTGAGCCTTTCACCGATTGTTTTTACAACAGTCATTTATCTGCCCATGAGTACGTCTGCTAATAATGTTGGTCGAAGCTCAGAGAAGCGGTTTTAACTCTTCCAGCTGCGAACAAATGCAGCGATTCGTTTACTCAAACACATAACAGAACAAAAGAACGGCAGCAGCCTGCTTAAAAACAAACAAATTATTCAAATAAAAAACACAATAGTGGGAAACACAGGACGGCTTTTTCCCCACTCTAACCGTGTCTGTCTCACACACTCGACCAAACAAGTACAAAATTAAACCCATCTAACTTTGGCTCTAACTTTGCTGGACTGACAGCTCTGTTAACACCATTGGACAGTTCAGCGACTCACCAGTCACCATGAAGAACCACGTTGGTCTTACACACTGATCGTGAAGCGAACACTTTCAAAATCAGCTCTTTTACTCGCTGACACGCTCTGAGTAGATACAGCGCCCACCAGTGTCTGTGTGGTGAGTGTGTGCAGCAGTATTGGTCTTACCGGCGGGATTTCATATTTATGTGGCTCCAGGCAGCGTTTGATTTTCTCAGTTTGGAAAAACCCGAGGTATCCCAATGTAAGAATGATGATGGCGAGGACCACGATGCCGACGAGCAGCCCCACGATCATCGGCGTCCTGTTCACGTGTTCTGAGAAAACAGACGCAGTGAGTTTACTGCTGCAGCTTTAAAACCTTCAGCTGATTCAAAAGCAGCGGAGTCGTTTACATCTGTGTCTCTGGTTGGAGTCGGAGCGCGTTAAAGGAACGTTACACCAAGAAGAGCAGCTTACCTGATGCAGGGATGACCTCACACTGGATGCAGCTGCGTGGTTCCACGAGGTCCCCGTGGACCGTATAGGCCACCTGAACACAGTACCGCTGCCCCTCCTCCAGGTCTTCAATGGTCCTGGAGTCTATGGTGTCTTCATACTTCTGATGAAGACAATGACACACACACACACACACACACACACAGTGTGAGTGAATTACACTGAAGTGTTTGCTTCTGCTCGTCTTGTCCTGTATTCAGATAAGATTGTGTTTCCCAGCTGAATTATCAGTCTTTTTATTTACTGTCAGAGCTCCACGGAAAGTAACCCAGCTGTGCAGCTTAACATTGATAAGAGCAGATGTTTATCCCTCCATGGACCCATGACCACATGCTGCTTCAGGGCTTCACTGCAGCTGCTGCCCGTTTGTGGCTCTCTGGCTTCCCTGAGCCTGGTTCTGCTGGAGGTTTCTTCCTGTTAAAAGGGAGTTTTTCCTTCCCACTGTCGCCTAAGTGCTGCTCATAGGGGGTCATATGATTGTTAGGTTTTTCTCTGTATCTGTGAAGTGCCTTGAGGCAACTTTTGTTGTGATTTGGCGCTATATAAATAAAATTGAATTGAATTGAAATTGAATTGAAAATTGAATTGAGTTTAGTCCTAAAAATGAAGGCGCAGGATTCATCTGGACACGAAACTGCTTCTCAGTCACTTTGAGTCTCTGAAAATGGGAACTGTGTAAAAATAGCTGTAATTCTGAAACAGTTTGTGCAGACTGTCTGTTGGTGCAGAGGCAAACTGTCCAAATATGCTTGGACCTGCCTGCACACACTGACCACTGACAGACACATGTGGCTGTATCAGCAAGCACACTGGCATGAATAATAATAATTTAAAAAAAAAAACTGCTCAAAGGAATTAAAAGAACACTAAAAACTACAGAGCCCAGCAAGGGACATTCTTCAACGCACATATTAAACAAATATGTAAGACTGCGTTCTTCCATTTGTGCAACATCTCTAAAGTTAGAAATATCCTGTCTCAGAGTGACGCTGAAAAACTAGTTCATGCATTTATTACTTCCAGGCTGGACGACTGTAATTCATTATTATCAGGAAGTCCTAAAAACTCCCTGAAAAGCCTTCAGCTAATCCAAAATGCTGCAGCAAGAGTCCTGACAGGGACTAGAAAGAGAGCAGATTTCTCCTGTTTTGGCTTCCTGTTAAATCCAGAACTCAAAATCCTGCTCCTCACATACAAGGTCTTAAATAATCAGGCCCCATCTTATCTTAATGACCTTGTAGTACCATATCACCCTATTAGAGCACGTCGCTCTCGCTCTGCAGGCCTACTTGTTGTTCCTCGAGTATTTAAAAGTAGAATGGGAGGCAGAGCCTTCAGTTTTCAGGCCCCTCTTCTGTGGAACCAGAATGAAGTCTGTTTGTGATTGTTTGGTCAAACACATTCACACTAATGTGCTGCCAGAAGTCATTTTGTAGCTCTGGCAGGACTCATCCTGCTCCTCTTTACACAAAGGAGCAGATACCACCCAACATCAGGTGAGCATAAACACCTGGAGGAATCACTCTGTGGTCTCACCTGCAGAGGACTCTCTCCCTCTCTGCCAAAGTAAATCCTGTGCTTGGCATTGTTGGCGTGTTCCTTCGCCAGCTCGTGGTCATCGTTAAGGAATACGGTGAGTGATCCAGGCCGGGTCAAAATGCTTAACGGAGGCGTGCAGACGTCACCTGGAAGAGCAGAGCGAGCGTCAGCGCAGCAGCAGCTCGTGGTTCACACTGTGGTCAGGATGGTTAACACCTCGAGTCTCACAGCTTCACCCACAGACAGCGCTGACACATATCTGAGGTTTCTCACCGTATCTGCTGCCGGCGTTAACACCCTCAGATCTCAGCCCCCGTCTCTCGGCCCGCACACGCAGCGTCACGCAGCTGTTCTCGGGCGAGTCGTTAGTGTCGCGCGGCCCAATCGCTGATATGTTGCAGGAATGGAAAGGCGTCTGGATGCAGGCTGGAAGAGCTTCCCATTTATCAGAGTTAAATCTGAGGATGAGGAACAGAAACGAGTCAGAGAAAACTTCTGCTCAGCGTTCTCTCTGCTGTGAAACCCAATCACTCGTTGCTTTGAAGCAGGAGCTTTGCTGACCTCTGACCTATTCCTAAACATTTTACCAGCCCACTGTGGATTAGAATCTGTGACAGTGACACTACACTCAGCCTGCTGCTCTCTGATGGCGGCTTTCATGTGAAACTGTGAGAACGATGGAGTAAATAAAATGTCATCAGCTGACCTCTTGCCACCAACGGCCGTGACGATATAAAAGGAAGCTCCACCTTAAAACAGAGCACCTTCCCTGGCTGTGAGGGCTCACCTGCGGTAATTCACAGTGTAGGTAACGTCCGGCTCCCCTGGAGTCCACGTCAGCTGACCCTTCTCCACCTGGACGTTCTGTGGAGGCGGCGGCGCCTGAGACGCGACTGCAAAGGTGAAGAAAGCAAACCAGAGAAATCCCTGCATAATCCAGATTATTGTTATTCATGTGATCACGGCCTCAGATGATTTATTAAAGAGACAGCAGGAACCATCGACGCCACGACGTCTGAGCTCAGAGGGACAAAGATTCAAAAACGAGGAATAACATCTGTCTGCTGCACACGGCACGTTTTTAAAAACTGAACAGATGTGAACCTGATGTTTGTGGTGACGTCATTTATTCACTTTCATGTCTGTTTTCTGATTGGACAGATCAGTTATTTATTGCCTGAGAGTGTCAGAGTCAAACGTGTTTACAGTGAACAGATGAATGAACGTTTATTGCATCAGTAATAATGAAGGTTAAACATGTTTACAGGCTGATTTAAACAAACACAGAAGTGATGATTATAACCTGAAATAAACTCTTTGAAAGCTTCACAGATCCTTTCCTGTCATGTCAGGAGCTTTGGACATTTATAGCCCACTTCCATGTTTCACAGGAACCTTTAACCCTCCAGCAGCTGCGACTGTTTCACCTTTTTAACCTGAAACAGTCGCAGCAAACAGAAAAAGGACATTTTCTCATGTTAGACGCGCTGAACCGAACATTTCCTGGTCTGAGCTCAACGAGTTCCGTATTTTATCCGGATGATCAGTTTTAAGATAACCTCTGACATTTGAACCTGAATGTGACGGCCACGCTAAATCCACAGGTGAAACCCAGCTGGCAGGTAACAGCAGCCTTTCGTGTTCAGCTGGAAACACCTGACGTCGATTACAACAAAACAGCTTGAATGAGTCATTAATAACTGAAGACATTAGAAAATGACATTTTAACATCGGTTATTTTAAAGTTCAGTCTGACTCCGGAGCGAAAACGTGATTCAAACACAAAATCTCTGTCTGTCGCGCACACGCACAGAATATTGCTTCATCCGTGGTTAGCCTGCGGGGCTACAGGCCGTTGTTAGCCGGTAGCTCGGCAGGTATTGTCCGGCGGCGGCGGCTCCTTACCCCAGGAGACGGCGTGGAGGCAGAGCAGGATCAGCAGCATGGTGTCGGCCTCATTCCTCGGTCTGTGGCCGGTGTCTGAACGTGCTGGCTGGAGCTGAAGAATCGAAACACACACCGACGCACTTCCTCGTCCTGGATAATCTGGACGTCTCCGTCCCAGACTGCTTCTGTCTTGGGGGATTTCCGGTTCCGCCTCTTAAAGCTGTACGTGACAAACGATAACAAAACACCAACAACTGCTCCACACGGTGTTTGATCACCGCTCACAGCCGCTGGGACAGACTGTGTTTACCAGCAGAGCTCAGAATCAGCTCAGCCCCACCTCACCTGTGCAGCCAGGTGAGTTACGCTGCCCTCCCACCTGAGGGTCCCGGGCCCTGCACGTCGAAGCTCAGCAACGCCCGTGTGTGGACTCGCCCTCACACCAGCTCACACGGGGCTGAGTATCGACCGACCGGGGATTCCCCCGCGCGTTCACGCGAGGGTGACGTCAGCAGCATGTGATCGATCACAGGAAACGAGAGTTAAATCTTCCAAATAAATAAATCAATGAACCGTTTATTTTATGATTTTCTGTGCTGTGTTCAAGGAAAACGAAATGCATTCTAACACAGAGAGTTGCACTTTGGTAACTGTGTACAGTGCACTGGAAAGTTTGTTTTATTTTATGTCATTATATTACAGGTTTGGTTTTAGTTTTTAATATATTAAAGATATAATCAGTCATTTTTCAAGTTATTTAATCAAAAAAAGAATGTTGTACTCAGAAACTTACATGTTAGTCTGTAATTTCATCTTCCAGCAAACTGATAAGTTTAGAGTTAACTTCTTAAAATAGAAACGGGCACCAGTTTGTGGAGGCTGTCATGCTGAACACAGCGGCAAAGATATCTGGATACTGCACCCTGCCGCTCAGCCTTATCACATTTTAGGCTGGAGTACGCCAAAGGCAGAGGACAAGAGCAACTGTAGATGTTTGCATACTGTGGACGGACAGCTAGATTCATACCTGCATCATACCTGTTTGATCATCTGAGAAGGGGAAGCCTTCACCAAAGAAACCAGAATATGAACGAAAGGGACTACGCCACCGGCACCTTAATCAAATCCCACCCTCTTCCTCCTCAAGCTGAAGTCTCTAACACGTGGAAATGTGCATAAACGTGCTCATTTACTCCTGATATTGTGACTATTATCAGCAGATCGGACGTGACCCCGCTGTTTCCAGACAGCTGACAACAATAACAGCTGGTTAAAAGTTAACAATTTACCAACTAATGTCAGGCTATACTTTCCCCTGATAAACAGTTTGGTTACATTTTCATTAAGGCCATTTCTCAATTCACGAGTACTCGAGTCCGTACTCGCGTTGTCGGCAACACGGCGCGATTTCTGTACACCAGCGTACTTGATGACACCACAGCTCTGGAGTTTGATTTAACTGTGATTAATATCTGCAATGGAAATTACACATGACATGAAAAAAATTATACATGATGTAGTAGATTTTTTAACGAAAAAAAGATAATTAAAAAATTATCTTAAGCACTTTGGTAAAATGCACTACACGTCGCTTACATATCATCTGTTTGATAATGCCTAATAAGCTTCATACAGTTAAGCACAATCACTAAATGAACGATACACAAGCTTAATCTCTCTATTAATAAAAATAGTACACATGTATGCCTGATTAAAAATTATAACAGGTGAGATGTTATAACGCTTTTATTTTTATTTTAGTAAACATTTAAAAATTACAACTGACAGCTGCTGGGTTTGGAAGAGAACTGAACAAATACTTAAAATCTAATCTGATCACTTTTGGAGCCTTCAGGATCTCCACGTATTAACCTGCTGTTTTTGTTCCCGGTGAAAATGTTTCCTCCTGAATTGAAATATTTTTAATGTCAGATTTAATTCAGAGTCAGCTAATTTCAGCCGGCTCTAGTGAGCCTCGAGCTCCCTGCTAGCTATTGAGCGGGTGGGTAACAGACGTCTCCGAAAACATCAGAGCACTTTTGCAAATATGCGATATCTTGATAAACCCAGCAGATCTTTGAAGTTTACACAGATTCTCGCCTGAAAACATGTTATATATTCTGGGATATAGTGGACCACGAAGGACACACCCGACCCATCCTTCAAATCTGCGGAAAAGGAGGATCCATGTGTGGGTGTCACTACCCGATCTGTACTGGAAACCTGATCGGTACCACGCATGCTCAAATCTTACATCACGTCCTCTCTTTGCCAACATTGCGACAGTTAATGTATTTGAATGACACTGGCTGCGTCCAAATTCATGGGCTGCATCCTCCTGAGGACCCGGCCTTCGCGGTCTACGTGGGCCGGGTCCTCAGAAGGTCGGGTAGGCTGGAAGTAAACGGCTGTGGAATTGGACGGTCTAGCCTTCTGAGTAGCGTCGCCGCTGTCTCGGTGGAGTTTAATAAACTCGGCCGTCTGCTCCTTGCTATCTAAAATATATCAGGACACTGGCGTAAATTCTCGACTGTCTCACACTTCTGTTTAATCAGTTTTCTGTTTAACGTTTATTCAGCTGTGTGAAAACCAAGGAGGAACCCACCCGGGGGATTAATAAAGTTTTATTTTATCTAATCTAATAACTTTAATTTCAGCCAAACCGATTTACTCACGAACAAATAAAACACTGAAAAAGCCAAACAATAGCATTTTTAGGTTGTCTAAGTGACTTATATATTACTTTTAACCCAAGTAGCAAAAGTCCGCGGTGATCTGAAAATGATGTGCCGGGAGTTGTGCCGTTCTCGGCGGCTTCAGTGACCCCAAGCTCTCGGCTAGCTGTCGAGCTGGTGGGTAACAGACGTCTCCAAAAACGTCGAAGCACTTTTGCAAATATGCGATATCTTGATAAACTGAGCAGATATTTGAAGTTTACACACGCACATTTAAAAATATGTTAAAAGTTTATTTTGTGACCCAGAAAGATTAGTAAGAGTAATTTTAAAACTTAGTAGCGGCCGCCATTGCCGGAAACTTGAGTTTGGCTGGTTTGAATTCTGGGATATGGTAGGCCACGAAGGACACACCCGACCCATCCTTCAAATTCGGGGAAAAGGAGGACGCATTTGTCGGCCGCATTCGGAGGAGTCTACAAATTTGGACAGCCTTCGGTGCGTCGCTGTGACGTAATCGGTCTACAAATGCTGCCTCAGGAGGAAGCAGCCCATGAATTTGGACACAGCTACTGTCACTACCCGATCCGTACCGGAAACACGATCCGTACCCCGCATGCGCAAATCTTACGTCACTTCCTCTATTTGCCAACATTGCGACATTCAATATATTTGAATGATACGGTTAGCGCCCAGTTAGCTCCTAGCATTTCTCAACAGCTCTGCCTCCTTTTCGACTGCCCGGGACATTTAAACAGTGGATAATCCGTATACAAACAAATTCATGCTTTTCTCCTCAACAGAGAGCGTCCCCCGACTGAACAACAGCACCGTAAAATAAGAAGAATGGCGCCTAATTACAGAGTTAATAATGCAGACTTTGTAATATCTCACGTGAAGATTCATCAGCCAGATTAAGTGTTTACTGACAATTGACAGTGATAGCGCACATCATCATCACTATTCCAACAATCCTCTCCTCACAGACGAGCATAAACACACTCGACTATCGCTAAATCAGATTGAGGCCACGGTTGTAATGACGCTAATTCAGTTTACAATACGGTTCATTCGCTCGGTCAGCAGGTGGCGGTATCCTCGTACACTGGGGAGTAAACTGCCATTAAACGAACAGAAGAAGAAGAAAACATCTGCACATGCGCAGTACGGATCAGGGAGTCCTGATCCGTAACTATCTTTTTATTTTTCGTTTTTGTCTACATTATATTCTTCATTATTGCAAACATTTTAAGATATACGTATTATCCTTAACATCTTAACAGATACTCTGACCTGTAACTATCGTAAAATGCTTCAACCGGAAGTAGACACCGTTCGCACATGCATGGTATGGATCGGGTATCTGGTATGGATCCGGTAGTGACAGACACAATGACTGTAGAAAACATGGACGATGCGACAGCTCCCAAAAAATGAAGCCAAAAACGTAAACATCTCTATCGCCCCCTGGTGTCTGGCTGCAGTATAGGTCATAAATCCTGCCTCCTCAGATAATTTTTTTCCCAAAGATTCTGTCTTTTGTTTTCAATAGTTCTCATCACGCTGATTTATGTCCAAGGGGTCTCCTTTCCCATAAGTTTGATTCTAACTCCTACCGCGGTGATGTTAAATTGGGGTGTAACGCTATCATAGCTTTGACTGACAGCTGCAGTCACGGAGAAACTTGCGTATCTCTGTTCAGGAATAGCAGATAGAGCATAGGCTCTGAGAGGAGGGCCAGCGTTTACAATACGAAAACACGATCGTTTTAACCTGACAGCCTGAGGTGTTCTTCAGTAAACTGAACTACCCGACAGAAAGACCCGAGGCCCTGCTGCACTTTTTCGGTACCTCTGTATACAAACAAATTCATGCTTTTATCCTCAACGGAGCGCTTCCCCCGATTGAATAACAGCGCTGTAAAATAAGATAGAGCGTATTACAGACTTATTAATACAGGGGCAAAACAATGGCATGAGTGCTGCTGGTTGACTGAGGAGGAATAAAGTAGTCGTGGTAAGCCAATCACATGACCACTTCAAGATGACAAAGCAACAAGGTGATATATACCGTTTTTTAAATTGTGCTGATAGGCCAGTATAACCAGAGTCATGATAAACAAGATATACGCAGCATTTTTTCCTCAATAGTTTCTTCACGTTTACTGTCTAAGGACAGCAGCGAGACCTCTCTGCTTATGAGCAAAAAAACCACAACAAAAACAGCCCTTTGGTGTTGGTGGAAAAATGCACCATGTCGACCAATCAAAAAATGATATGGCAACATGACATTTGGTTGTTTAGGAAGAG
>NW_024582531.1:85744-94835 GCF_018398535.1 Haplochromis burtoni | reverse complement strand
GACACACCTGCTGCTGTCAGACCTGCAGGTATCAGGCTGTGATGTTTCCTTTATAGTGGACAGAAATATTTGCAGTGGCACAAATAATTTGTGGCATCTTATTGAAGAACAGCTGATTGTTCTGTAAACAGTTTGAAATGGTTATTAAAAAAGGGTAAAAGGTAAATGGCTGCAAATAACTTTGTTGTTTGCAAAACTTGTGCATGTAAATTAAAATTGACAATTTATATTTGCATTTAAAGTTATGAAATATGATTCATTAAACATGTTTGTGGTTGTTACAGTAAAAATATATAACTTTTTACTCAAATTTTATGTTTGTTGTCTGATTTTAGATCAATTGTGTTAATACAGTATGTCAAAAGGAAAACATGACTGTAGATTCAGACACGTGAGGTTGTGCTGAAAAGAATGAGACCAAACAAGACAAATAAACAGTTTTTAAAGTGAAATGTGGAGGAAACATCAAAAGTAGTCAAAAATGGACAATAATACCCTGGACCCCAGAGGGTTAAACATTGTAGCAACCCCCCCAATGAAGGATGCCACTTTACTGATGAAGTTTTGAAGGTTTAATGGCAGTAAACCATCAATCTCAGAGATGGGGATATATACACAGAAGCAGCGTGTAAGCAAAATTCCACACTCTTACAATTGTAAACCTTATAACATAAAGTAAGCTTCAACATAAAATGTAACAAATGTAGCCTCTGTCACACAAAACATCTAAACGTGTCCTTATTTATGTCATAAACATACCTTGTGCCTCCCGCGACTGCTGCAAAAACTGCAAACATTTTTACAGGAAATCGTCCCATCAAAATAAAAGCTTCTAAACCCAAACAGGAAGCTGGTAAGTGAAAACAGCGATGAGTGCCAAAATAAGGTGCAAGGAATTGAGTAAAAGCATTTAGGGTTATTTACAAACATTTTTTTTAAAGTAACGCAATAATTACTTTTCAAGTAATTAATTACTTTTAGAGTCTTGTAACTCAGTTACTAACTCAGTTACTTTTTTGAAGAAGTAACTAGTAACTATAATTAATTACTTTTTCACAGTAACTTGCCTAACACTGAACACAAGTACACATATTGTGACATGGCTTAAGTGTCTGAGTCTAACAACTCTAAACCCACTTCAAGTTTCACCAACAGCGGCTAACAACAACTAGCAGAGACCAACAGCAGCAAAAACAGCAGCGCTTACCAACAGATCTCACAAATCCACCTTAGTATGGCTGACATGGAAGAGTGAGCCTCTCTCACTCATCAACTGGTGTCCAACTTTCACAAAGTTTTACAGCCTCTTTCAAATGAAATAAAGGACACTTATCACACAGCATTGACAGCTGATGTCAACCACTGACTGGGAATGAGCCATTCCAATCCATTTTCACTTAAGCCTTTCCATCATGTCCAGAGATGGACAGTAACGCGTTACTTGTAACGCGTTACTGTAATCTGATTACTTTTTTCAAGTAACGAGTAAAGTAAGGGATTACTATTGCAAAAATGGTAATTAGATTACAGTTACTTTCCCGTAGGAACGCTGCGTTACTGCGTTACTAAAACCTGATTTTTTTCCCCAGAATGTCTCATGACAGTGACGTAAGCGAGTGCGACTTTGTGACAACAGCTGTGTGCAGATCAACAATGGATCACATATCGAGTGCAGAGAGAGTATGAGGGTGCAGCGTTTAAAGCGTGGAAGTACTGACCTTACTTTGAGTTTGATTCCATAAAAAGTGACAAAAACATTAGTGTCCGCTGTGCGTGGGAAGAAAACTTCTTTTTACAGCGAAAAACCCCTAAACTTCCAACAAGCACCGAGTAGCTACGACGTAATGGGAAACTCACAGAGAAACTCGCGGATTCTTCCACTGACCGCGGCACACCTGCACCAGGGTAAACCTCCGCCTACCCCACTCCTGCTTTACAGGTGAAAATAGAGCAACAGGACCGCTGAGTCTTTGACTTTATTTATTTTCTGCTGTGTTTTACTTGCATCTATTTGAAAGACTGAGTGTAAACACAAAAATATTTTATTTTATGTGCTGGAATGTGCAGAAAATAGGTTTAAATGTTAAACTAATTTCTTCCAGTCAGAGAATGTTGCAGATAATTAAATTTTTGCTTGATGCATAAAGTTAAAAGATTAAAACTAATAAAACAAGTTTTAAAAAGAGACTTTTCCATTTGATTACATTTTGTATGATGGATTATGCAGAAAAAGTAGAATTGGGCTGAAAGATCTATCGCTTTATCACCTCTTCAGGTTGTAAATCGTGTTTTTAAAAAGTAACTAAGTAACTAAGTAATTAATTACTTTTGAAAATAAGTAATCAGTAAAGTAACGGGATTACTTTTTTGGGGAAGTAATCAGTAATTAGTTACTGATTACTTTTTTCAAGTAACTTGACCAACACTGATCATGTCTCATACATTCCTATTGGTTCATCCTTCTTCCTTGTTCTTTATTATCAGCACGTATACACCACCACAAAAAGAGAAATCGTGTGCGTAAGGCCTAGAAACCTGTAACTCCCTCCCAGTTCAATAACTGACACAAGGTGCTCTTGAGTCTTACGGGCATTTGTTGGACACAGGTGCACCAACGACGCCGTGAGATCTGCACAAAGCAACATAAAATAATCATTTTTCACAGTAAGGTGTTCTAATCGAGAATAAACAATAAAGTGTATTATATGACAACATAAAACATTCACAAAAATGTTGTATGCTGTTGATTTAACCTTTACAAAATGTCGACACATTCGGTATGACACGTGACTAATATGAACTCGACAGCTCTGTCACCAGCCTTAGCTGAGATATGCAGAGCTGTCTGGAAGTCCGACCCCAGCATCGGTCAGGCTGCGGTCTGGACTCTGACTGGACCACTGCAGCAGCTCCATTCTTTCCTTTTTCAGCCGTTCCGTTGGAGATCTGCTGCTGTGCTTGGATCATTGTCCTGTTGATGACCCAGTTTAGCCGTGGGACAGACAGCCTCACACTGACTCCTTTGGTATACAGTTCATGTTCCACAGAGATCATCGTCCTTCCACTGCTGTGCTGACAGCTGTTTCCTTCAAATGTGCTGCTGTGCGTTTAGACAAACATCTTGTTATGGAAAATTCTAGTTTATCCTCACATTATATTTATGTGTTTAGAATCTTGTATAACCTTTGCCTGCTTAAGATGAAGCAAGTATGTGTCAGCATGACCTTGTGAAAACTGCTTAGCTAGGCCTAACGATGTTTCACTATGTTATCTGCAAACTGTTTTGCTCAGAGGGATGAAGCTCAGGGTCAGCGGCAGGTGCTGGCCTGGGAAAGGATAGTGGGAGTCTTCTGTGTACAGCAACAGCCCGGGTTGGACAAAAGACTGTTGTAACTGAAAAGATACACAGAGTTTGTGCGATGGTATGAAAGGGCGCTGCGATGCCCCGAGGTTAGACGTTCGTTACTATGAACCTGCTATGTTTTGATGTGTATGTGTGTTCTCCTGCGCACAGTAATAAATAGCATGACCACAGACTTTATTTACAAAATTCCACGACAATCTCCACTTTGGTCTCGTTTGTTCCTGAAGTCTTTGCAAACCTAAGCTATGCTAACATGTTCTTTTAGAGAGAAGAGGCGTTTTCCTGCAGCACGTCTAACAGCCACACTTGTTTATCTTCACGGTGTGACTGTGTGGCCGACCACAGGCCACAATTTGAATACACATTAGAATGAGAGTTTGGATTTTCTTCATGTGACTGTAAAACAGGCGCTGCTCTGTCACACTGTGCTTCGTCAGCCTGCATCAGTTTTTATAACCAGCTGACATTAGATTGAGTTGTTCTGGAGCACTTTGTTGGCAGAGCTTCCACAGAAACACAAACTCAGTGATTGTAGGAAACTGTGCTCCGCTCTGGTCCTCGCATGTGTGTCCCTGAAAGCTTCATGTGAACGTTGGACATTTATTAAAAGTCACAGAGCCTCAAACTGGCTGCGAGACACAGAGAAACAAACTGCACACCAGCCTAACACTGCTGATGGAGCTTCACCTGAAATCCACTCTGAAGCTGCTCCTTAGTCATGTCAAACTCACCGGGGCCCTCTGCTGGACAAAGACGCTCTCTGCAGAATTCAGTTCACTCACCTGCTGCTGCTACTTGAACTCTGTGAGGCATTAACGTGGGCTCTGAGCTGAGCTATGCTACTATTATACTGTGAGAAGCAGAGCAGGAGGATGCAGCTTTCCTGATTCAGTGTTCATAAAAAGGAAATCAGAAGAAATTAGAGACCAAGAACTAAAGTTACACAGGGGGTAAAACAAGTACTGAACACCAATATATTTCTAAAGGTGCTATTGACATCAAATTCTCACCAGATGTTGGTAACAGCTCATCCAATCCACATTCAAAGAAATCAAAGCACAGACGTCCATAAAAGTAGTTATGTGTAATAATGAGAAATAACACAGAGGAAAGAAAGGAGTCGCACAAAGACACAACAAATTTTGGTCTTCCATCATCATCCTCGATGAAGCTGATTCGATGCAACTGTTGTCATGCGTTCTCATTTTAGCTGGTTTGCTTTTGCATAATTCGATGAATAAATGTTTGTCCTCTGTGCTAATTAGCTCAACCCCAGATGATGCACATGTGTTTACTGCCATGACGTGTTTTCATAGACAACCAGTCAATGGCTCGTGGACCCGCGGGGGTCTGGGGACCCCAGTTTGAGGGCCGCTGCTATAAAGCATCTATGATGCTGCACAGCTTACATTCTGTATGTGTACATCAGCGGGAAACAAGAACTGAGACTGAGGTATGGAAATAAAACATGGCAGTAAACTAGGACATGTTTCTGACTCCTCAGTTCAGAAGATGAGTCTGACTTGGCATTGACTCAGTGGCGCTGTTTGTTCAATACTCTGTTTACTTGTAGTTAAGACGTATTACTTCTACACAACAGCCTTGAGCTGTGCCAGGATAACTGTCATTTAAACATAAATTTAATGATCTTCTGTGTTATGAGCCAACAGATTCTCCAGTGTCTGAATTATGCAGCTGAGACATTGAGAAGTCTCCTCATTTCTGCTTCAAACAGCTGAACTGTATAAATATAGAAGGTGTTTCCAGTGCTGCTGCTTAAAGCACACACACATCCAAACAGCAGCTGTCTTCTTTTTAGTTTGTATTTTGTGTTTAATCGCTTCATATTTTTATACTATGATAGTTTCATCCTCCGCTCTGCTGTTGGTGGAGTCTTATCCATGTTTGTGATTGGTCAGATGCTCCCAGCACCAGCTCTGTCACGTGAACGTGCAGTGAAAACCCCGGATTACCTGAGCGAGTTGATAACCATCTGATGGCGACTGCTTACACAGACTGATGATGTCAGGCTGAATCCAGACAGATCCCGACGTACTGTACACGGTGCAGGGAGGAGGAACAACAGAAAGTCACTGTTTCATTGGATGAAATAAGAAGGTCACCATGAGGAATGAGCACAACTCCCAAAGCTTGCAAATAAATCAGGAGAAACATGAAACACACTGAGGAACAAACACAGAAACTATGATGATCTGATGACAGGACAATTATTAGTCCTTTATTTATTCAGGTAAAAAAATCTCATTTCCAAAGAGAGACCTGGTATCATGGCAACAAAAGTCAAAATACACTTACCACATGTGAGTGTATTCAAATTAAGAGCAACACTAAAAACAATCACACTGAGTTATTCTCTCGTTGCTTTAAGACAGACTTCCTTTCCAGTCGCCTTCTTCTCTCACTATGTGTTAACAGACCTCTCTGCATTGAATCATATCTGTTATTAACCTCTGTCTCTCTTCCACAGCATGTCTTTATCCTGTCTTCCTTCTCTCACCCCAACCAATCACAGCAGATGGCCCCGCCCCTCCCTGAGCCTGGTTCTGTCAGAGGTTTCTTCCTGTTAAAAGGGAGTTTTTCCTTCCCACTGTTGCCAAAGTGCGACAGTGGGAAGGTCATATGATTGCTGGGTTTTTCTCTGTATCTATTAATGTACAATCTACTGTACAATATAAAGCACCTTGAGGTGACTGTTGTTGTGATTTGGTGCTGTATAAATAAATTGAATTGAACTTAAACTCCCCCGAGGTAACAAATTCTGATCATTTCAGTTCCTTCTGCAGATTATTCCAGGAAGCAGGGGCAGCGTATTGAAAAGCCTTTTTCCTCAGTTCTGTCCTAATTTTTGGGACAATCAATTGTATGATATTGTGAGAACGAAGGCTGTATTGGTTGCGTTTTTTACACATATAAACACATAAATAAGAGGGAACCAGCCCAAGCAGAAATTATAGATAAAGATCAACCGATGGGAAAGTCTGCGAATATGAAAAAAAGAAAGACATTTAGCAGAAGCATACAAAGGACAATGATGTACACGATTTCCATAGCCAGTAATAAAACATAAAGTGTTTTCTCACTTGGAGGGAGAAACAGGATTGATTTCCAAAAAAAAACCCCAAAAGCTATTTATACTCAGAGGAGGCTGAACATCATCAGTACAGGAGCATATAATAAACACACCATGAAGACATCTTGGGCTTGTATAAAGCATATCAGCAAACATGCATTCATAGTCTCCATCCAAACCCTGACATCCTCCATCGTGCCGGGTCATCTCCATGGAGATGGCTGATTTCTTTGCCGTCTTCCTTCTGCATCAGATGGACAGCAGCACACCAGCAGAGATGCAATATGGACAAAAGACCACTAGATGGCAGGATAGTCTCAGTACAGACAAAAAGTGAGGAGGAGGAGGAAGGGAGGAAGAAAAGGGGGACGAGGGGAGGAAGAAGGGGTGACAGCAGGCTCTGCAGGAGAGATGATGAAGGTGGGTCTGTCAGCGATCAGTTTAGTTAGGTCACGTCTTTAAACAGGAAGTGATGTCAGTGTCCTCACCTCTGACCCTCAGAAAGCTCTTAAGAGATTCTTTATCTACACCGACAGAACACGAGTAGACGCCTTCATCAGACTTCTGCACATTAGTGATGATGAGCTCTGACTTGTGTTCAGCTCCAACATGACTCCCATTAATGAAGAAATAAGCTTCAACCTTTGAACCGCTGTGGTTTCTGCAGCGCAGCGTGACATTACTTCCTGCCCTCACAGGAAGTGCAGGGATCTCCAGGATCACACTTCTATCTGACCAACAGAGACACAAAAGGGTGATACAGAGACAAAGATCCACCAGCAGAGCAGAGTCGCACAAAGACAGCTCACTTCCTGTACCTGAAATGCTGATGGAGACTTCATCGCTCTGCTGTCCAGACGAGTTTTCACAGAAGTAAAGAGGATCAGAGGAGAAGAATGAATCCAGAATACAGAAAGAGTAATATCCCACACCATATCCATGCAAGCTTAGACTGTCAGCACAGTCATAACTGTAGTCATCTGTTGTTATCATCACCTTCCACCCATCAGCTGTCTCTCCTTCATCATCAACACAACTCAGAGACACAGAAGAAGCGTAATTTTTGAAGATCTGCTGGAGGTTTGGACTGACCTGCAGAGAGACTGAGCACAGACACACAGTAAATGTATTTGTGATCTTTTGGAGTCTCTGATTGTTTTCACTTCATCAACTCACCTGCAGAAACAGCCAGTGCAGACAGCAGCAGCACACACACACCTGCAACAGGACACAGGTCAGTAAAGGTCAGAGGTCACTGAAGGTCAGGTGGATCAGCTGCTTCTTCTTCACGCTCATTTAAAGAAACCAAAAACTCCCAGCATTCATTCATCAACTGTCCTTCAACTGGACCTGGACTCACTCTGGTTCCTCAGTCAGTGGATGGATGGATGGATGGATGGATGTATGGATGATGGGTGGATGGATGGATGGATGGATGGATGGATGGATGGATGGACGGATGATGGATGGATGGATGAATGAGTGGATGCATGGATGGATGGATGATGGATGGATTGATGGGTGGATGCATGGATGGATGGATGGATGGATGGAGATGGATGGATGGATGCATGGTTGGATGGATGGATGGAGGATGATGGATGGATGGATGGGTGGATGCATGGATGGATGTGGATGGATGGTGGATGCATGGATGGATGGATGGATGGGGATGCATGGATGGATGATGGATGGATGGATGGGTGCAGATGGATGGATGGATGGATGGATGGATGGATGGCTGGATGGATGGATGGATGGATGGATGGATGGATGGATGGATGGATGGAGGGATGGATGGATGGATGGATGTGGATGCATGGATGGATGAGGATAGATGGATGGGTGATGCATGGATGGATGGATGGTTGGATGGATGATGGATGGATGGATGGATGGATCGATGGATGGATGGATGGATGATGGATGGATGGATGGATGGAGGATGGATGGAGGATGATGATGGATGGATGATGGATGGATGATATGGGTGGATGCATGGATGGATGGTATGGTGGATGGGTGGATGCATGGATGGATGGATGGGTGATGGATGGATGGATGGGTGATGGATGGATGGATGGATGGAATGGATGGGTGGATGGATGGATGGATTGGATGGATGATGGATAGGTGGATGGATGGTGATGGGTGGATGGATGAATGGATGGATGGGATGGATGGATGGATGGATGGATGGATGGATGGATGGGGATGGATGGGTGATGATGGATGGATAGAGGATAGATGGATGGTGGATGGATGGATGTGATGGATGGAGGGTGGATGGATGGATGGACGGATGTGGATGGATGGATGAATGATGGATGCATGGATGGATGGATGATGGATGGATGGATGGGTGGATGCATGGATGGATGGATGGATGGGTGGATGCATGGATCGATGGATAGATGATGGATGATGGATGGATGGATGGATGGATGGATGGATGGTTGGATGCATGGATGGATGGATGGATGGTGGATGCATGGATGGATGGATGGATGGGATGCATGGATGGATGGAGGATAGATGGATGGGTGATGGATGGATTGGATGGGATGGATGAGATGGATGGATGGATGAATGAGTGGATGCATGGATGATAGAGGATTGTTATGGATGGGTGATGC
>NW_024582531.1:84454-85546 GCF_018398535.1 Haplochromis burtoni | reverse complement strand
ATGGATGGATGGATGGATGGATGGATGGATGATGCATGCATGGATGGATGGATGGATGGATGGATGGATGCATGGATGGATGGATGGATGGATGCATGGATGGATGGATGGATGGATGATGGATGTAGGAGCTGTGTTTGACTCACCGAGGAGCAGAGAGACAGCTGGAGTCTTCATGTCGTCCGGATGCCGACTGAATGTCAGTCGGAGCAGTGAGACGCGTTCAGCTTCACCACTTCCTTGTTTACACGGAAGCGAAATGCAGACGCGAGTTTGACATAAATAAGACGCCCACCTCCTTCACTCGTTTTATGGACTCTGACATTTTGACTGTTTCAGTACATAATTAGACTCTATGGAGCTCAACAGTAAGACTCCACACAGATCTAGATTGTGAGCCATGACGTTGTAACCTTCCACAGCACACTGACTGCCACACGGTGGCATGTGCGCTTGAAGAAACCACACGTCTGTAAGATCCGTCTGATTTTAACAGAAAAAACATTTTATGACATGACACTGTGGAAAAGAGTCTCCTCATGGTCCCCAACAACATTGTCTCTTATTGGTGGAGCTCACCGTTACCAGAGAAACCAGTTCAGTTTTTTTCGTATTTATTTATTTATCGTTGTTTATTGAAAGTGTGAAAGTTGCGGTCACGACTGAGGCGCCGTACCATATCAAGAACTAGGCTGTGCTTCACTACACACACAACATAAACTACACAATCTATACACAAGACACAAAAAGGATGAACTCTGTGAAGGCTGGAAGTCATCAAAGCTTTGCAGGGAATTTTAGGTTTAACTGTTTTTTACCCAGATCTGATCTTTTCATGGCTCACTTTATGGGTAAGGGTTAAAACCCCTTATGAGGGTTTTATTAAAATAAACAGAAACAGAGACACTGCTGAGCTTGATTTGCTTCCCTGTAAATATAAATGACACCACAAAACATTTAGTAGGATTTACTGTATACCCTCTATTTTTCTGAGCATCTCTTTAGAACTTTCACATTTACAGTGATCATTATGCAAAACCTGAAACAATCCCTGTAAAATATCTGCAAGTGCTGCAGGTATCAGAGAGAGAG
>NW_024582531.1:52880-72117 GCF_018398535.1 Haplochromis burtoni | reverse complement strand
GTGGTGTACCTGGGGCTTCTGTTTAGGACTATGCTTCCTCCTCACCGTCACCCAGCCATCCTGTTTCCGTGGCTGCTTGGACCTACGCCTGAGTAGGAACGTGCAGGAGGGACAGGTGAAAAGGCCATGCTGCTAGCTAGTTGGCTACAATCTAAGCTAGCAAATCCCTAAAGACACAGTGAGTGAATACTGTGAACATAAATTAGCGAGTACACAGATACACAGAGCGTGTGCTTTGGATAAAGAACATGAAGATTACATTATAAGTTGTTATGTAAAGTTTGTAATTAACTGGCTACACTGATAAGCTACACAAAACACCGCTATGCGTGTTACATTACTGCACTAAGATCCAACACCAAGTGAAAGCCCCACTTCTACAACCCTGAAGAACACATGAATCCATGAACACTCAGGATCATCCACTATTCAAACAAAAGCTCAGACATAACGCTCGGTGGTGACATCATCACTGATGACCTCCCACTCTTCATCCAGTTTGTCACCGCCTCCATTGTTCTGGGTCATCTCCATGGTGATGGCTGGCTTGTTTTCCAACTTCCTGCTGCAGCAGATGTACATCAGCAGACCAGCAGAGATACAGTATGGACAGAAGGCCAGTAGATAACACAAGAATTTGAACTGAGTATGACTGAGAGAAAGTGGAGGAGGAGGAGTGGAAGAGGCAGTCGGAGGAGGAGAAGGGAGAGCTGTACTGGGATCAGACTCTGCAGGAGAGAGAATTGTGGTTTAGTTAGTGATTAGTCTTTTATCAGGTCTGTAGTTCATGTCTTTAAATAGGAAGTGCTGTCAGTGTGCTGACCTCTGACCCTCAAAAAGCTCTGAGGAGATCTCCAATGTTGACCAATGTCAACCAAACATGAGTAGAAACCTTCATCAGATTTCTGGACATTAGTGATGAGGAGCTCTGATTGATGTTCAGAAACAACACGACTTCCTTTAAAGTAGAATTCAGCTGAATATCTGTGATTATATTCACGACTCAGGAATTTATGTCTGCATCGAAGAGTGACATTACTTCCTGCCCTCACAGGAAGTGCAGGGATCTCCAGGATTGTACCAAACCCTGATCAACAGAGACACACACAGAGTGATGTAAAGACAAAGGTACACCAACAGATCAGAGTCATACAGACACATAGAGACAGGTGGGAGCAGCTTACAGCTTGTTACTGTTACATTGATGGAGACTTCATCGCTCTGCTGTCCAGATGAGTTTTCACAGAAGAAAATCCCATTAAAGGAATCAGACATGTCGAGAACACAGAAAGAATCAAACTTCCTCCAAAAGGCTGAAGCATCTGCTCTGCAGTCCACAGTGTATCCTCTTCCAGTCCTCTTCACCAGCCATCCATCAGCTGTCTCCCCTTCATCATCAACACAACTCAGAGACACAGAAGAAGCGTAATTTTTGAAGATCTGCTGGAGGTTTGGACTGACCTGCAGAGAGACTGAGCACAGACACACAGTAAATGTATTTGTGATCTTTTGGAGTCTCTGATTGTTTTCACTTCATCAACTCACCTGCAGAAACAGCCAGTGCAGACAGCAGCAGCACACACACACCTGCAACAGGACACAGGTCAGTAAAGGTCAGAGGTCACTGAAGGTCAGGTGGATCAGCTGCTTCTTCTTCACGCTCATTTAAAGAAACCAAAAACTCCCAGCATTGATTCATCAACTGTCCTTCAACTGGACCTGGACTCACTCTGGTTCCTCAGTCAGTGGATGGATGGATGATGGGTGGATGATGATGGATGGGTGGATGTAGGAGCTGTGTTTGACTCACCGAGGAGCAGAGAGACAGCTGGAGTCTTCATGTCGTCCGGATGCTGACTGAACATCAGTTTGAGCAGTGAGACACCTTCAGCTTCACCACTTCCTGTTAGCAAGGAAGTAAAATACCATATGTGGCACAAGTCCTTGCATTCTGCATTTAAGTAGAATTACAGATACTTTTGTTAGAAAATACTCCTTAAAGTACTTATGATTCTTGTTTACTCAAGTACAGGGTCAGAAATGTACTCAAGGTATAGAATAGAATAGAATAGAATAGAATAGAATAGAATAGAATAGAATAGAATAGAATAGAATAAACCTTTATTATCCCACAGATGAGAAATTTCGGTGTTCCAGAGCTCTTACAGCACAGGAAAATAAAATATAAAAGGAAGACACAAGGTCCTATAAATATAGGCAGCCAAAGTTCGTATATACAGGTACAGAATATGTATAGAAAAATTGAGAAAATCTACAGAGCTATCTATAAAATGTACAGTAAACAAACAGGCTGGTGAGTAAGATGACCAAAGGAATTTTTTAAACTGCATTATAGAGTCTGACAGCTGCTGTAAGAATGACCTGCGGTAGCGCTCCTTCCTACACTGTGGGTGTAAAAGTCCACTGCTGAACAAGCTGCTCAGGACTCAGGACAAACAAGTTTGAGTCTGAAAAACTGAATATGAAACAAGCAAAGCTCAATACTAAACAATATATAACTTATATAAACGTATATATAACTTAATATTGCACATATGCAAAATCGAAATTCCAATTAAAAAACACATCAGTGGAATTCATTTCTTAAATAAAAATTGTATTTGCAGCCTTCTGAATTAAATTTTATCATTTTATCATTTATCAAATTTTCATCATATTCTCCCACCTGTCCAGAAAGCTCCTGTTTTCTGCCTTTCTTTCTGCCATTTTGGGATAGGTAGCATGGCAATATTTGCATGGTTGCTATGACTATGGTCAACAGAGGAGAGGGTGCTAATGGGTCCTGTCGTGACTGACGTGCCAAAACACCAACAGAGCATTCTGGGAATTGTAGTATTAGCAGTACATGAACTGTATAATACCAGCAGACCAGCTCTAATAGTAATTTTGTATGGCTTCGCGGGCCAAATGTAATTAGGCTACGGGCCAAATTTGGCCCGCGGGCCAGAGTTTGACACCTATGCACTAGCAGATCCATAACTATGAGAGCAAAACTAATCAGTGTGCACATTTCACACAGTTTGCATAATTTTTCTTGCACTCTTTCTCTTTGTGCAGAGTGAGACTATTTCTGGGCACATACACATTAGTAAATGAAGTGAATGAGCGAGTGAGTGTAGGAGCTCGGTTTGACTCAGAGACCGATGGAAACATCAGTCTGAGCCGCCGACAGGACTGCATAGTGAAGTAGTTCTGTCCCCCACCCCGAACACGACAGGGCAATAGATGCTGCAGCTCCTCCTGGTGGATGGTAGAGGAGCTGTCTGTCCCCAAAATTAAAGGTTTCATTTACTTTTAGTCTTTCACTCAGTTGTCATTTTTTACTACATGATTTATTTTCCAGCAGAAAAACAGCAGATCTTAGTTTGCTCAGGTTCAGTCACATCTATCATCACACTGATAAGCACTAAACTGTCTCTGTGTGACTCTGTCTGTCTCTGTTGGTCTCTTACCCTTCCTGTGAAGGTGGGAGTGCTGTCCTCAGCTGCAACTGATTTCTTCTGATTTCTTCATTAATAGAAGTCTTCTTCTATCTGCTTTTTTAATCCAAATCAGAGCTTATCATCACTAATGTGGTGAATGTCTGTACTCGCGTTCTTCAAATTTTCTTTGAAGTTTTGAGGGCCAGAGGCGAGGACACTGACATCACTTCCTGTTTACATCCATGAATTAACCTGTTGACCTGATAATAAACTGATCATTGACTGAGCTATCTTCCTCATCTCTCCTGCAGAGCTGCCTCATACCTCCTCTTCCTCCCCTCCTATCATCCCCGTGTCTGTCTATTCTGCCATCTAGTGGCTTTCTATGTGTACTGAACACAGACTGTTCTGCTAGTGCCCATCTGCTGCAGCAAGAAGACAGAAAACAATGGGCAACTTTAAACCCTTTTAGAGGATGCTTATCAGAGAATTTTTAAAAATTACTCTAGTAAGAGTAACAATAATCATGTATTTTAGTATTATTTTCCTAAGTTTTCTTCTAATGTGCACCTGCAGCAACTCTGAAAATGGATTAGAGGAAAAGGATGGATGATGGATAGATGGATGATGGATAGATGGATGGAGGGATGTGTAACGGAGTTACAAATACATCTGGAAAAACATGCACTTATCTGTTCTTAATTATTATTTTAAGTGTAAATTTTATCATTTTTTTAATTGTGTTTTATTTTGAAAACCAAGAAACCGGATCTCACCCTAGTGTTTAGAAGCTGCTAAGGCTTCCGCTCCTCACAGCGCGCGTTTGCACTGTGAGGGTAAGTTCTGTAATGAAAGGCTCTGGCATTTTTATGGTTTCTGGTGTGAATGTTGTTACATAAGTTGTACATGTCGATGTATATATGTTCATATGATGTTAGAAAGTTTCTGTGTAACCGAAACAAAGGCTGGTTGCTGTTAAACAGTGTTTCTGCCGTATTTATGCTCTTTGGCAGTAAGCTTTTGTCAGCCCCCTAGTGGTTGCTGCGCATAGCAGGAAATGTGTTTGGATTTACTGTTTTTCTGTGCTTTTTGTGATGTTGTTTTACATTGTAGGAGCTACAATTGCTGTACCATCAGAAGACACCTGTTGAGTGTGTTTTATGTCTTCTGCAGGTACGTGAGCTTATTAACAGTCATTTTGTCTGTAAAGCACAAGCAAGTGAAGATGTAATGCGCTATTGTTAATTTGTCCACTAGAGGGCAATGATTAGCCGGTGATACTGTTTACTGAGACTTCTGTAACCTGTTATTTTGTTTTATACGGTTGTGAAATGGATTTTTATTAGTCATAAGATTTCTTTTTGTATACAAGTTCAGTGTGACAGACTGTAAAATGGGAGAAATTATTATTTTCCAATTTTTCTTTATTAAAAAGTTAATTGTAAGTCTGTCAAGACAGCGTGGATTTGCACTGTGAGGGAGATACAATTGCTGGTACCATCAGAAGACACCTGTTGAGTGTGTTTTATGTCTTCTGCAGGAATAAACTGTGAAAAGCCAACCTTTCTGAGCGTCTGTGATTTTTGAAGAGCTGGAAGTGTTACAGATGGACGATGGATAATGGATGGATGGATGATGGATGGATTTTGCCAACGCAGGTTTAAATGTCCAGTGTTGTTGATATCACGATGTTACGGTACAGAGCAATGTTGCTGCCTCACACACATGTTTGTCATTAATAATTAAGACGTGTGTTGCAGCAGATAAAGAGATGTTTCATGATGCTAATCATAACAGATTTAAACACTCTTTACCTGCAACACAGCAAGTTGGAAATTGTTCTGATAATGAGGGATAATTTCAGTGTCTGTTAATTTATATTTTATTCTCTAAAGCTTATCAAAGCCATTAGTTAGTGTAGTTTAATCACCAGAAATTATGAGCTGAAGTTAACTCTCTGAGTAAGTGAGAGAGAATTCCTAACAAACACAATGTGATGAAAGTGGAGCAGAGAAGAAGAAATAGAAAGGTTCACCTTGTTTTCACTGTGGACAGTCTCGGTCGTTAGAGGAAGATTTGAGAAGTTTTGTTTCTCCTCAGAAAGGATTTCATCCAGCGTGGCTAAGGCCAGAACTCATTTACAGCTGAGGTGTTCTCTCTCTCCTGACTAAAAACTCATCAAAGCTGGCAGTAGATATTTAGCAACAGTTTAGATTACATTACTTTAATTTTTTAGTTTTACTTTTTTTATTTTAAATTGTAAAACGATCTGACTGATTTGTGATTATGATCGTCTCTTCTGATTCCATACAGGGCAGCTGTGGCTACAACTGTAGCCTTCACCAGTGTGTGAATGTGAGAGTGAATGAATAGTGGTATTGTAAAGCGCTTTGAGGGGTCCCGAAAAGCGCTATATAAATGCAATCTATTATTATTATTATTATTATTAACTGTTTGAGCTCTTTGCTTAAATAAAATATTGTATCTGCCATTAAAGTCAGTTTTGAGGAGGTTCTTATTGAACTCTGCTATTGCCGGTCCCAAGCCCAGATGAGAAAGGAGGAGGGTTGGGCGTGGGGCTAGCAACCCCACCCTGTAAAAACTCCAACTGCTACGGAAACAGCAAGTGAATCTCATTATCGACTATGGAATATGGAATGTACGGACTCTGTACCAAACAGGTAAATTGGCCCAGCTTCTATGTGAATTTGACTCGTACCATATGGACATCTTGGGCATCTCAGAAATGCGATGGGCAGGAAGCGGGAAGATGGTTAGTGATGGAAAGATGGTGCTCTACTCTGGCCATGCCCAAGACCATGCACGTGGCGTGGGCTTCATCCTCTCGCAACGTGCAACAACATTATTGCTGGCCTGGAAGCCCATTTCAGACCGCCTAATCTTGGCTCGTTTCCAAGCTAGGCATGTGAAAGTCACAATTCTTCAAGTATACGCTCCAACAGAGGAGGCTGACGATACTGACAAGATGGTTTCTATGTGATGCTCCAGGATCCATGATTTGCTGATCGTGGGCGGAGATTTCAACGCGTAAATAAGCAGTAACCGGGACGGCCTGGAATCAGCTATCGGCCCGTTTGGAATTGCAGCAATGACAAATGAAAATGGTGGGCGGCTGATCTCGTTCTGTGTGGCAAACCGGCTGACCATCAAGAACACCTTCTTCGGCCACAATCGGATACACAAGGCGACGTGGAAGGCCCCCGGTGGCGGATATACAAGCGAGATCGACTACATCTGCATATCATCCCGCTGGGCATCCACCATTAGCGATGTTAGAGTGTGGCGTGGAGCCGACATTGACTCTGATCACTACCTGCTAATTGCCAAATGTAAACTTCACCTGAAGAGCCTCCAACCACGACTGCAGCGGCCAAGTCCTTTTAACGTTCAACGCCTAAAAGACGCAAATACGGCAGCGGAATTTCAACTCGAATTGAGAAACCGCTTCCAGCTCCTTGCTGCGGAAGGAAATAACAACAAAAATCCAGATACACTCTGGGATGAGCTAAAAGAGGCTTTGGTCGGTGCAGCAGAATTGAAGATTGGTCACCGACGGGGAGGCTTTAAGGAGCGCTGGATCTCCGACCGTTCATGGGAACTTACAGATCAACGTCGCTTGGCAAAGTCAGTTCGGGACCAGGTGGCCTTTGACTCACCAGCGTGAGAGGGCCATGGCCACCTACCAAGACCTTGCCCGACAGGTCAAACGCAGCTGCCGGCGTGAAAAGCGTGAATGGATCAAAGCTAAAGGCATCGAAGCCCAAGAAGCAGCCGATCGGAACGATACCCGAACCTTATATCGCATTGTACGAGATCTAACTGGGGCTCGTGGTGGCCGCGGTGTTCCAATCCAAGACAAAAATGGACATGTCCTCCTTACTGCAGCTGAACAAGACCAACGATGGGTCGAACACTTCCGCGATACTCTGAACCAACCTGAGCCACCCCAACGGTTCGAGGCCGAAGACCTGGCACCTTCCATGGATCTTCTTCCTGTCGATATTGGACAAATCACCATCACCATCACATCCGACTCCTCAAGAGTGGAAAGGCCGCAGGCCTGGACGAAATCCTCGCCGAAATGCTGAAGCATGATGGACCCCATCTTGAAGCCGCCCTTACAAGACTCCTAAACGCCTGCTGGTCAACATCACATGTACCCGATGATTGGACAAAAGGCACCATCATCAAACTTCCAAAAAAAGGTGATTTGGGTGACTGTAACAACTGGCGGGGCATCATGTTGCTGTCAGTACCCGGGAAAGTGTTTTGCCTCGCTCTTTTGAATCGGCTACGACACGCAGTGAACGAACGATTGCGAGAAGAGCAGGCTGGGTTTCAGAGTGGCCGGTCATGGGTCGAGCAAATCTTCACCCTCTGCATGATCATTGAACAAACATTGGAATACCAAAGGAAAATTTCTATTAATTTCATTGACTTCGAGAAGGCTTTTGACAGCGTCCACCGGCCGACTCTATGGGCTATCCTACGCCTCTATGGGCTATCCTACGCCACTATGGGCTATCCTACGCCACTATGGAGTCCCTCAGCAGTTTGTAGATGCCTTTCGTTGTCTCTACTCCAACTCCCGTTGCTGCGTCCGGACAGATGACGGCTGCACATATTTCTTCAAGACAAGTCCGACAAGGATGCATGCTATCCCCTTTCCTCTTCCTGTTGGTAATTGACTTCATCATGCGACGATCAGTTGACCAAGCTGGCATCGGTGTGCCCTGGCACGAAGCGCGTAATCTCAATGACTTGGACTTCGCAGATGACATCGCCCTGCTGGGCTCGACTCAGGAAGACCTCCAAAAGTTGACCGCGGCCCTGCAGAGGGAGGCGACGAAAGTTGGATTAAGAATCAGCGCCAAAAAAACCAAGGTACTCCGAGTTGGCTATGCACGTGCCCGCATTCCTGTCATGATCAACCAACAACGTGCTGAAGAGGTGGAGAATTTTACATATCTTGGCAGCATCATCTCGAATGACGGGGTCTCTGATCGGGATGTCGACGCCAGAGTAGGGAAGGCAGTTGGTGTCCTGCGACGTCTCCAACCTATTTGGAACTCGACCTCCCTGAATGTAAGGGTCAAGATCAGACTACTGAACTCTATCGTCTTCCCTACTGCACTTTACGCTAGTGAAACCTGGCGCTCAACAAGTGCAATTATTCAACACCTGAACGTGCTTCAACAACGTGGCCTGCGGCGAATCCTGAGAATTTCCTACCGGGACCGAATAACAAATGAGGAGGTCCTACGAAGAGCAGGCACCCGCCCATTAGCCGATGTTGTTGCAGAAAGGCGCTTCCGCTTTGCGGGCCATATTTTACGCCTACCCCCTCATCGCCCAGCTAAGATTGCCATGACATGGCGTCCACGCACTGGCAAGCGAAAGCAAGGCCGACCAAAGACCACATGGCGTCGAACATTCATGGACGATCTGAGAACTGTCGACATTGCCTGGGACGAAGCTGAAGCAGTCGCTGCTGACCGACATCGATGGAGATCACTAGCTGCCCGATGCGCCGCCCGGCGTAGGAGGAACTAAGTCTAAGTCTTATTGAGTATTCTAGTCTTTAAAAATGAACAGATCCCTGGCGCCTACTTTTCAGGTCATCCATCCATCCGTGTTCTTCCACTTATCCTAGGCCGGGTCGCAGGGGCAGCAGCCTAAGCAGAGAAGCTCAGACCTCCCTGTCCATGGCCTTCTCTTCCAGCATGTGGGACATGCCCAGAAAGATCGACCGGTAAATTGAGAGCTTTGGTTTTAGACTCAGCTCTCTCTTCACCACGACAGACTGGTATCCACATCACTGCAGCTGCAGCACCAGTCGATCTCCTGCTCCCCTCTCGCCTCACTCCTGAAGGTCTGGAGACACTTAAACTCCTCCATTTAAGGCTGGAACTCTTCCCAACTCCCAAGGAGTTTTTTAACTGCCTCAGTGACTTCGCCCCCAGTGATGGACGAGTCCAGAGACTCTGCTTCCTCTACAGAAGACATGTCACTAAACTTAAGGCGGTCCTCGAAGAATTTCTTCCACCACCCAACAATATCCTCAGTTGAAACCAGCAGTGCTTCACCTGTACTACACACAGTGAGGGAAAGCACCCTCCTGAGTTCCCTGAAAGTTGGCCAGAAAGCTTCGAGGGAGTCTTTTTCCATGGCCTTCTCCGGCCACTGACGTGAATCCTACCTGTTGATTGAACTTTACTGAGGGTTGCTAGTGGGGTGCATCATCTAGCAGACAGCATGGGCATGAAGATGGAGGTAGTCAGTTCCTGCATGAATCCCCCCACCACCTGCTTAACTTAGTTTCTTTTGACCTATTACAGTAACGAGTCTGGCGAGCAGAGCCTTCACAGTAACATGTTCCAGCCTGAACAGTGAAAAAGCCAGATACTGTGGCACTGAGGTCCGGCCATGTCTCTGTGAAGCACAACACAGTGAACTTCCAATCCTCCCTCTGATGTCAGAGACCCTCAAGTTCCCTGTGATGGCCGAAGGAAGGCAGGGTTTATATTTCCTGCTCCTCACTTTCCTCACACTGAGACACTCTGCTCAGTGTCCCCCCGCAGGGCTGGACTGGGACAAAAAATCAGCCTGGGCATTTTGACTAGAGACCGGCCCACCAGGTATTACAGGAAAAACCAAATAGCCTTTGAATGAAAACAAATGTCGTTGTCACAGTGATGTACACTGTCTTGTTGGTACATATGTATCAGTCTAATAAACTTAAACCTCCACCATCCCCCCTATTCTGGTATTCTAAACAGTACTTAGCCGAAACCCAAAGACTGCTTGGTCGAGTTAACCTCCTGAACTATCTACAACACATGGTGGAAACCTGAAATTAAGACAGAGAAGACTAGAGGTGAGACATGACCATTACTGAATATTAAAAATAATAAATGACAGTTTATAATTTTCATAAACTATTTATTTACCACATCAATAAACAGCATGCCAGGGCAAAATATTTTTTCTAACATGGCAACCTTTTATAAGTGAAAGGAGACAGAAAGACAGGTGAGAAAGAATAAAACTTAACTGAGTTTTTGATGGCATTTTACACAAAGTACAGTATCTGGAAAATGTGGGAAAATACTGGCATCATGTACAGTACTTTTTTCTGAAGAAATTATGTTGGGACCCTGAAAAAAACTTACTACGTACAATAATGGATTTCTATAAATTTGACATCAGATGAAAACTTTGGTTGTAAGATTCGGATAATTATTTGTTAAAAGCGAGACATTTTAAATGAGAATAAGAAAGAAAAGTATATCTTTGTGCCCCCCCTTCCCTGTTAATGCCCTGCCTGGGCCCCTGGCAACACTTTTCTAGATCCGCCCCTGCACTGTTACCAGCTGTCAGCTCTTAGAAAAGGATCCTGGTGTTATTAGTCTCTCAGAAACAGTTCAATCTGACAGCGTAAAGACAGAATAACTCCAGCTTTTTGTCTTTTTTTTTTATTGTAGCTGAAGACAAATCACGTTTATTTTCAGCTCAATACGAAACGGTAATATTAATTCTGAATACCAGAGGATTCCGTTTTTTAGGGGACGGTTGGCAACTCTACTAAGTAACCATATGAATAAAATAAAGTTCACCAGTAACATCATAGCACCCACCCAACTGTATAGAAACTCCGTCATGCTAGCTAGTACACAGTACGAGTTACTGTAAGAGTCAGAATCCTCTAAACTGCTTCTCAGGAGACGTCCTCCTCCTGCAGTTGAGCAGACTCCAGTATCAGCTTTTTTAACCTATCCTATTACGTCACTTCAGAAATCTTGTTTTCCCCTCATCACGGTCCAAACGCATACATCCCAGCAGCCCACGAAAATAATCCGAAAACTCATTCATCTGATAGTCCAGTTTGTAGGAAACACACAAGCTCTGCCATAATAAAGTCCTCCATCAGACTCTGTTTTGAGAAGTTTGTGTGTTTAGGTTTAAGAAGTAAGACGTCGTCTTGGACAGCAGCACAGCTTGTTGAATGTCCTCTGCCTGGGAAACACGACTCTCACTGCATCTGTAATCACACAAGCAGAAAACATCAGTTTATAGTGTTAATGTGACCAGCAGCCTTTAGTGTGTCTGGTGTACGCTGCTCAGAAAATGTTACAAAATAGAGGAGCAGTTCAACATCAAGTCAGTGAAACTTTGGGATATTGATCTGATTAGTTCAGTATCAGAGGTGTTAATCAGGTTCAGCTGCTTTGGTGTTAATGAAACTAACAACAGGTGCAACAAGGACACATCCCCCAAAACAGTTTCACAGGCGGAGGACGCTCACGTCTCCCGCCTCTTATGTCTTAGTCTTACAATATCAGAGCCTTGAGACGAGCGCTGTTGTCACAAATAACTGAACTGAACACTGTGTGTCTATCACAGCCATTTCCACAGAACAAGATTTAATGTGATGTTAATTTATTTTGTTTAGGTTTTTACCTTTTTTTACTCATTTTCACTTTTAGCTGTGATTGTTTTTTTGTTCAGTCATTTGTGTGTTTCTTGTCTTATTTCCCAGTGGTAAAGCACCTTACCTTCTTTCGGTTCCCAATTTTGAATTGTTCCATATCTGAGGCGTGATCCCAGGTTTTCTTTTCCTCTTGACCATCTTCAGCGCTGACAAACTCATGGGCTTTAAAACCTTTAATGGTCAGCTTGTAAAAACTGCTCCTTCTTTAAGGAGGAACACATAAACTACTATGTGAAACACAATTTCTTGTGAATGTCAAACTGAGAAGCAGAGAACCAATCAGAGTGTTTTTAGCTGTGATGTTGGTGCTGCACTGCTGGTTAGCTCAGCTTGATAGTGCCTTTGAACCCAGAGGATGCTGAAAGGTTCCCGGTTCAGTATGCTCTCTGTTTTAGTTTCATGTTAGAATTTTAGCCTGTTATTAACTTTTCCACACTTTTAGAATTGACAGAGTTTGTGGCTCAGTGTTTTCCTTTCTTTGTTTTTCTTTGTTGTGGGGTTTTGTGGATTTGGGGGAAGGCATGTTAGCAGGCAGTGAGAGAGAAGGAAAGACAGAAGTGTGGACATGAGAGCAGGAAGTTAAAGTATGTAGGGACTATGAGTTGTACAGATAGAGGGGAAGTAAGAGCAGGATCATTGGAGGTGGATTCAAACTGTTGTGCCGCGGTGTCAACAGGAAGACCAGTGGAGGATGGGCAATCATTTGTGTTTGTGAGCAGTGGAGGTGAAGAGAGGGTCAGACGGGATCATGAGTTTGAAATCAAATAGTTGATGCTGAATGTTGTCAGTGGCCCACAGGTTGGGTGTCAGTTAGAAGACAAAGAGGAAGTGATAGAGAGAGTTCCCAGGAGGCAAGAGTGATGACTGGAGCCAATTTACCAGAAGTTAACTAGTGTTGTAAATATGGTTCTGTTTGTGTGTTTCACTTCACTTTGTGTCAGTTTCAGTGTGAGTGAAACACCGATCTTATGTCTAAGTGTCACTCTGGGACATTTCAGCCGCTCACGTTCTGTTGGTTAAATGTTAAATGTCACGTGTTTGTTGGTAAATACAAAGATGTGAGACTCGCTGTCTGATAGGAAGACAAACCAAAAGCCGAGCAAACTGGCGTGACGACCAGAGCTGGTTGTAACACTCCCACCAGTTATGTGGCAGGAAATTCAAGGTCAAACAAGTTTTTCTACCACAGAAAATGACTTTTCTTTCTCGAGTAAACTCTGGTACTCTCCAGTGTTTAACACCATTGGACATTTCATTGACTCACCAGTCACCAAGAAGAATCACATCAGTCTTACACACTGAGTAATCGTGAGTAGAAGGCTTTCAAACTGTCGAATCAGCTCTTTTACGTGCCTCGCTGACACGCTCGGAGTGGATACAGCACCCACTGGTGTCTGTGTGGTGAGTGTGTGCAGCAGTGTTGCTTCTTACCGGTGAGGCATACCATGGTTAGTGTAGGCAGCGTTTGATTTTCTCAGTTTGGAAAAACCCGAGGTATCCCAATGCAAGAATGGCGAGGACCACGATGCCGACGAGCAGCCCCACGATCATCGGCGTCCTGTTCACGTGTTCTGAGAAAACAGACGCAGTGAGTTTACTGCTGCAGCTTTAAAACCTTCAGCTGATTCAAAAGCAGCGGAGTCGTTTACATCTGTGTCTCTGGTTGGAGTCGGAGCGCGTTAAAGGAACGTTACACCAAGAAGAGCAGCTTACCTGATGCAGGGATGACCTCACACTGGATGCAGCTGCGTGGTTCCACGAGGTCCCCGTGGACCGTATAGGCCACCTGAACACAGTACCGCTGCCCCTCCTCCAGGTCTTCAATGGTCATGGAGGCTATGGTGTCTTCATACTCCTGACAATATGAAATTAGAAGATATTTACTTGATATTTACTTTGCTTGGGCTCCTGTTGTAATTGTAAAATGTTGACTCTCTGAGCGATTCCAGTTGTTAAACATGCAGGTTTAGTTTTTGCTGCTGATGTCTGAAATAATAATTTAACCAAAACAATTAAAAGTAAGTGGACAAACTAACTGAATTTTATATATATATATATATATATATAGTTTTTAATGTGGCTGAAAATCTCTTGCAGTCAGTAACAGCCTGAAGTGGTGGACACGTGACTCTCTGGCTTCAGTTTAGTTCTAAAAATGAAGGCGCAGGATTCATCTGGACACGAAACTGCTTCTCAGTCACTTTGAGTCTCTGAAAATGGGAACTGTGTAAAAATAGCTGTAATTCTGAAACAGTTTGTGCAGACTGTCTGTTGGTGCAGAGGCAAACTGTCCAAATATGCTTGGACCTGCCTGCACACACTGACCACTGACAGACACATGTGCACATCTTTCTTTAAAAAAATAATAAAAATATCAGATATATTCTGAGCAGTGACACGTGCTGTAACATCAGGTGAGCATAAACACCTGGAGGAATCACTCCGTGGTCTCACCTGCAGAGGACTCTCTCCCTCTCTGCCAAAGTAAATCATGTGCTTGGCATTGCTGTCGTGTTCCTTCGCCAGCTCGTGGTCATCGTTAAGGAATACGGTGAGTGATCCAGGCCGGGTCAAAATGCTTAACGGAGGCGTGCAGACGTCACCTGGAAGAGCAGAGCGAGCGTCAGCACAGCAGCAGCTCGTGGTTCACACTGTGGTCAGGATGGTTAACACCTCGAGTCTCACAGCTTCACCCACAGACAGCGCTGACACATATCTGAGGTTTCTCACCGTATCTGCTGCAGGCGTTAACACCCTCAGATCTCAGCCCCCGTCTCTCGGCCCGCACACGCAGCGTCACGCAGCTGTTCTCGGGCGAGTCGTTAGTGTCGCGCGGCCCAATCGCTGATATGTTGCAGGAATGGAAAGGCGTCTGGATGCAGGCTGGAAGAGCTTCCCATTTATCAGAGTTAAATCTGAGGATGAGGAACAGAAACGAGTCAGAGAAAACATCTGCTCATCGTTCTCTCCATGAAATCCCTGCAGCGGGTGGAGAACTGCAGCACAGCAGACAACTGTCCATCAGCAACATATTTAATAATAAGAACAGTGCAGTAAAGTTGCTGCTGGTACATGTGCTAGTAATTTATCAATATATTAATTTGTTCTGTGTTACAGAAACATGGTTACAGCGGGATGAACACAATGCACCTCAAAGGTCTTGACAACACTTCACTTGTTCTACAATTTTTCATGTTACAGCTTTATTCCAAAATTCATTTTTCATCCTTGCGACAGGAATGACAGATCACATAGTTCGCTCACTCGGTCGCAGCTTTCCAGCTGCAGCCCCACACACAACCACAACCTCAGGTGCCGGCACGCTCTTATTCATGGGAGGCGTTATGAGCTAATGGAGGTCCGGTGTGTCTCAGCCTCCCCTGCAGCCGTGCCCAGGCCACACCCAACCTAGGTCGGGCAGCCATCCAGCCTAGCCCAATCGGCCATGGCCATGTGCATCCGTGGCCCATGGACTAGCGGCAGGGATGAGTTGTGTCCGGGGCCGACCGAGTGTGTCCAGCGACGGCGCAGCAGTCGAGGAGGTAAGCCGCGTCTCACATGCAGCTTGGCAGGCCGCCGGCAGGCTAGACCACAAACGCTGACCTCTGGTGTAAACAATCCAGGTTCAGACGGTGCTGGCCTCTGCCGAGGACGCCGCTTGGACCAGACAGCACGGTGACCTCTGACATGAATGTGGCAGGTTCAGATGGCGCGCAGACCTCCAACTCAGCCTGGGCAGGTCCCTGTTCTGGGCGACCTCTGGCTCGGCATGAGCTGGTCCAGATAGCACGCAGACCGCTGGCTTGCAAAACAGGTCCCTCTCGTGCATGGACATCTGCAACACCATGGGGGTCGTCTCCCTCCCCAATGCGGTCTAGGAACGCCGGTCAGGCTGGCGGCGGTGTCCGTCAGGAACCAACCAAGCTTCCAGACTCAATATCAGTTGCATCTGGAGCTCGGAACGGTCCTGCAGCCATTCCAACTGGCGGCGAGACACCACCACCTGCTCCCTTCACATAGCTGCAAGCTCAACCACCATTCGGGCCAGCGTGTCCATTGGCTGGCCCGGTCGAGGTTCCGCCATGCCACCTCCCGGGTTTCAGCACCACTGTGACGGACCCGACCATGTAGTTCGCTCTTTACACACTTTTCTTTATTCAGGTGCTCCTTCTTACACACAACCACAACCTCAGGTCCCGGCACACTCTTTTACTCACAGGAGGCGTGACGAGCTAATGGAGTTCCGGTGTGTCTTAGCCTCCCCTGCAGCCGCGCCCAAGCCACACCCCTCCACAATCCTACGACAACTTTGGATCTTTTACGGAAGAGTGACTTCTGTATGATCACTCCACCATGCAGACCTGATTGGTGGGATGCTGCACAAATTGTAGTCCTTTCTCCACAAAGCAACACTGGAGCGATATCAGAGTGACCAACATTCTTGGTCATCTACCTAAATAAGGCTCTTCTACCCCAATTGCTCAGATTGACTGGGGACAGACCTACATGGAACTCCAGTCACCCCAGTGTGTGAAGAGGATTCTCCATTAACATGAACGAATCGATTCAACTCAATTCAATTTTGTTTATATAGCAACAAATGACAACAACATTTGCCTCAAGACGCTTTATATTGTAAAGTAAAGACCCTACAATAATACCCTGCGCTTTGGCATCAGTGGGAAGGAAAAACTCCCCTTTAACAGGAAGAAACCTCCAGCAGAGCCAGGGTCATTGTCAGGACTTCCTGATAATAATGAATTACAGTCGTCCAGCCTGGAAGTAATAAATGCATGAACTAGTTTTTCAGCGTCACTCTGAGACAGGATATTTCTAACTTTAGAGATCGTGAATGACCACAGCAGACCCGGTGACATTAACATGCTTTGCAGCATGCTTTATTAGCACACACATGATGCCGTTCACAATACACACAGAGATGCAGCTCTCCCGCTGCCAGCCCAACAACAACCCACCACAGGACCCAGTACAATATTTAAGTCAGCAGGGCGTGAAGTGCTTCGAGAAACTGGTCCGACATCACATCATGTCCTGCATGCCACCCACACTCAACCTGCTCCAGTTTGCACACAGAGCTAACAGATCTACTGAAGATGCCATTGTTACAACGCTCCACACCACCAGACAATCCTCAGAAAAATGGACCTGAAGAAGGAGCTTCTACTGCTGCTCCCTTGAAAGTGTGCTGACATCCTGCATCTGTACAGTAGTGACACCTGAGAATGCTGTTTGTTTCAGCTCCGCCTTCAATACAGTCCAACCCCACAAACTGGTTAATAAACTAAGCAACTTAGGACTCAGCAGCTCACTGTGCAGCTGAATATTGGACTTCCTGAGCGTTAGACCCCATAACGTCAGGATGGGAGAATACACCTCCTCCACCCTCATTCTGAACGTAGGCGTCCCACAGGGGTGTGTCCTCAGCCCCCTCTTATACACACTTTTCTATCTGTGTGTGGTTCTCCAGCTGCACCATAGCACACAGAAAGACAAAAAAAAAATCACTGGACTTCCTCCCTGACCTGTACAGCACTCGCTGTCTCAAGAGGGCACGCAGCATCCTACGGGACTGCACACACCCAGGACACCGGGTGTTCAAGCTGCTGCCATCTGGCAGGAGAGTCAGGCTGCTGAGGGTCCAGACAAACTGACTCAAGGACAGCTTTTACAACAGGGCACCAGCTTTTTCGTCATCATCAGGTGACGTCTTCAGTCTCAGCTGACTGCAGCTTTCAATCTTATCAACAGGACATTTGCATAATGACTGAAACCAGCCCACTGAAGGAACAATGGGCTGGGAGGTCAGTTCCTTAATCTTAATTATGCAAATTCTCAAGATTATTGATCAACAAACACTGATCAATGGCCATGAGTCCCATTCACAGAGAGTTGGGGAATGGCTGCAATCACAGCATTGTAAGATGGTGACAGATGTACCCTTGTCCCCTTTTCGAGGTTGTGCTCAGCTGGGCCCCATGGACTAAGGTCCGGTCACCAGATGCTTGCCCTCGGGCACCCTCCCCTGGCCTGGCTCCAGGGCGGGGCCCCGGTAACCCTATCCTGGGCAGAGTAAACTGTTCCCTTGGTGATATTCTCATACTGGTCTTCTGAATCGCTCTTTGGCCCTTTCTCAACTCTCAAGTAAGCAAGTCCACGCTCCCGTGCGTTCCCGGCGAGTCTGGACTTGTCGAGAACGCACTGGAGCATGGACTCACGATTTGTACAATTGTACAATTTATTTTTTGAAGATGCAACACTCAGGAACAAATAAAACACTGAAATAAACCAAACATTAACATTTCGAAGTGATCTAAGTGACTTATATATCATGTTTAACCTCAATAGCGAAATCTCTATTAATAAAAATAAGGTACATGTATGCCTTAATAAAAACAAACAGGTGAGATTTTGGAACGCGTTTATTTTTGTTTTAGTGGACACTCAAAAGTTGCAATAGACAGCTGCTGGGGTTTGAAAGAGAACTGAACAAATATTTCTGGAGCTTCATCGGGTGATGGCCTCCAGCTTGCACTGCAACAGTTTGCAGCAGAGTGCGAAACGCTGGGAATGAGAATCAGCACCTTTAAATCTGAGGCCATGGTTCTCAGCCGGAAAAGGGTGGAGTGCCCACTCCGGGTCAGGGATAAGTTCCTGCCCCAAGCGGAGGAGTTTAAGTATCTCGGGGTCTTGTTCACGAGTGATGGGAGAAGGGAGCCGGAGATCGACAGACGGATTGGTGCTGTGGGAGAGCTGAGTGTAAAAGCGAAGTTCTCAATTTACCAGTCGATCTAGGCCCCTGCCCTTGCCTACGGCCGCGAGCTGTGGGTAGTGACTGAAAGAACAAGATCGCTGATACAAGCGGCGGAAAGGAGCTTCCTCCGAAGGGTGGCTGGCCTCTCCCTTAGAGATAGGGTGAGGAGTTCGGCCATTCGGGAGGGGCTCAGAGTAGAGCCGCTGCTCCTCCACATCGAAAGGAGCCAGCTGAGGTGGTTCGCTGGGTGAGGTGTTTTAGGCATGTCCCACTGGCAGGAGCCCCGGGGCAGACCCAGGACACGCTGGAGAGATTATATCTCTTGACTGGCCTGGGAACGCCTTGGTGCTCCCCTGGATAAGCTGGAGGAGGTGGCTGGGGAGAGGGAGGTCTGGGCTTTTCTGCTTAGGCTGCCGCCCCCACAACCCGGCCCCAGATAAGCGGAAGATGGATGGATGCTCATTTGTCTCCAGTTACATATTTTTTGAACGTGTTTCTGTGTCAGACTAA
>NW_024582531.1:47502-52860 GCF_018398535.1 Haplochromis burtoni | reverse complement strand
CGGCCATCCGGGAGGGGCTCAGAGTAGAGCAGCTGCTGCTCCACATCGAAAGGAGCCAGCTGAGGTGGTTCGGGCAGCTGACAAGGATGCCCCCTGGGCGCCTCCTGGGTGAAGTGTTCTGGGCATGTCCCACCGGAGGAGGCCCCGGAGCAGACCCAGGACACGCTGGAGAGATTATATCTCTCGGCTGGACAGCATTGAATTCATACAGTAAACGTGCTTCCTGTAGGCCGGGGATTTCCAACTCAGTTTACACTTCGATCCTTGCAGGCCTGACAAGTGAAACAACCCTTTCAGTCAGTGTGAAGTGCAGTTTCAACAGTACATCTCAATTGTTCCACATGATAAAGAATTGCTGCTGTATCTAATGAAAGAAATCTATCAGCACGACTACACAGTGGAACCCCGAGTTACGAATACCCCGTTTCACGAAAAATTTAAGTTACGAAGACACTGAACGGCAATATTTCTGCCCGTGTTACGGCAAAATGCCCAAGTAACAAAATGCCATCCGAATCATGTGACAACCCCTTGGCTTCCGTACTTGCACTTCGCTGTTCCACTTGAATGACGTATTGTTGTTCTAGTTAGCAATTAGCCTGTAGCCTATCGTTCAGCATCACCTCACTCAAAACGCGCAATGGGTGCTTTGACTTACGAAAGCTTTCGACTTACGAAAGACCCTCGGGAACGGATTAATTTCCTAAGTCGGGGTTCCACTGTATTGGTTTAAATAGTAAGAAAGAAATGTGTCAGGCTAAAGTTGTGGTAGCTGGTCTGCTAGATTAGATTAGATTAGATAGAACTTTATTAATCCCTCGGGTGGGTTCCTCTGGGAAATTCGATTTCCAAAAAAGCACAGCACCGACAGAAGTTACAGAGTTACAGAATATTATATATATATACACACACACACACACACACACATATATAAATACAGAGACAATATAAATAAAATATACGAAGGGGATAAATAGAATAAATAGGAATAAAAAATAAAAATACAAGTGAATTGCACATTTCACGTATTGAGTCTATTGCTAGTAATCAGACCTGGTTACTGGCCTTGTTTGAACCTGAATCTGACTGAGATGCTGTGGCATCAAAGAGGCAGTTCATTCTCGAAAACCCTCGAATGTGGCTGAATGACATCAACTGTCCAAAGATGAGTGGGTCAGCGCTGCTTGATTGCAGTAGTTGCTGCAAAGGGTGGCCCAACCAGTTACTAGGTTTTAGCAACAATCCCTTTTTCACACAGGGCCATGTAGGGTTGGAGTTTTTCCCTTAATAATAAACACCTTCATTTAGAAACTGCATTTTGTCTTATCTTTGCCTGATATTTAAATTTGTTTAATGATCTGAAAAACACAGCTGTATGCCCTCCTTCACATTTCCAAAGCTGCCTGCTGGGCAGGATCGTACTTTTTCTGTTCTAATTTGAAGCTATATAAATAAAACCACATTGAATAACAGCTGCAGACTCATTCTCAGTCAATGATCTGATTTATCGATAAACCGACGAACCTCTGAAACTGTTCAAAAACAGAAGTGGTTATGTGGCACAGTCAGCCTTCCACTTTCTGTTTGAATGGATTTTATTCTCAGTTTTACTTTTATTTCTTGTTATTAGCTTTCTTTTTCTTTTTTTAACCTATGTTTATCTTTACTGTAGTTTATTTAATTCAAATTATTATTCAAATGGTACGTTCTGGGCTCCTTTTATTTTAAAAATATTTCTATTTAATTTCTTTCTGTAGTTTTTAGCTTATTAAAATGTTTTATTTAACCCATCCAGTTTGTTTGTTTGTTTGTTTGTTTGTTTGTTGTTTTGTCTTCTGTAAAAGTGATGACCTAAATCCAGAAAATGATATCTTCAGTATAGTTTGGAGCATGAGATGAAATTCTTTCGTTCATTTTAATTATCACTAAAGGAAAAGGAAGCTCCACCTTAAAACAGAGCACCTTCCCTGGCTGTGAGGGCTCACCTGCGGTAATTCACAGTGTAGGTAACGTCCGGCTCCCCTGGAGTCCACGTCAGCTGACCCTTCTCCACCTGGACGTTCTGTGGAGGCGGCGGCGCCTGAGACGCGACTGCAAAGGTGAAGAAAGCAAACCAGAGAAATCCCTGCATAATCCAGATTATTGTTATTCATGTGATCACGGCCTCAGATGATTTATTAAAGAGACAGCAGGAACCATCGACGCCACGACGTCTGAGCTCAGAGGGACAAAGATTCAAAAACGAGGAATAACATCTGTCTGCTGCACACGGCACGTTTTTAAAAACTGAACAGATGTGAACCTGATGTTTGTGGTGACGTCATTTATTCACTTTCATGTCTGTTTTCTGATTGGACAGATCAGTTATTTATTGCCTGAGAGTGTCAGAGTCAAACGTGTTTACAGTGAACAGATGAATGAACGTTTATTGCATCAGTAATAATGAAGGTTAAACATGTTTACAGGCTGATTTAAACAAACACAGAAGTGATGATTATAACCTGAAATAAACTCTTTGAAAGCTTCACAGATCCTTTCCTGTCATGTCAGGAGCTTTGGACATTTATAGCCCACTTCCATGTTTCACAGGAACCTTTAACCCTCCAGCAGCTGCGACTGTTTCACCTTAAAAACCTGAAACAGTCGCAGCAAACAGAAAAAGGACATTTTCTCATGTTAGACGCGCTGAACTGACCTATCAGGAATAACCTACTGCTGACTCTGTTATACCATTAAATGAGTCACCGTCAGCTGAAGAAATGAAAGTAAGCTTTAAAGTGTGACTCAGGAGCAAAAATAATCGATTTACATAATTAAAGGACAAAATCACACAGGATGTTGCTTCATCTGTGGTTAGTGTGCCGTTGGCGGCGGCTCCTTACCCCAGGTGAAGGTGTGGAAGCAGAGCAGGATCAGCAGCATGGTGACGGCGAGAATGAGAAGCTGAGCACTGTTTCAGCTGTGTGTGTGTGTGTGTGCGCTCAGGAAGCACAGACAGCTCAGATGTCATGTGACCCGACTGAGGTTTTGGGATGTTTGACCACAGTTTCCACAGGAGGTGGAGCTTGCTAAGCTAGAAATTACAAAAAGAAAGAACTTAAATTAAAAATTTTAAAATATTAAATGACAGAGCTTAAAAAGTACAGATCTAAGTTAAATAAAATAATTAGTTAAAGCATTAAATAAACATTCCTAAGCATTCACAGACATTACTGCAGTTTAACTAATTAGTGTTTGTTATGAGGCTTCAGGGATCGAAAGACTGCATCTGCATGGCAATGAATATATCTAAGCTGCCTTCTGAACAGTCTCACAGATGTAATATTATCTACAGCTACTCTTAGTACCATTGATGTTAAGTTAGACTCTTTTTCTCCAATTGATCTTTCTGATTTAACTTCAATAATTACTTCCTCCAAACCATCAACCTGTCTTTTAGACCCCATTCCTACAAAACTGCTCAAAGAAGTCCTGCCATTAATTAATGCTTCGATCTTAAATATGATCAACCTATCTCTAATGATCAGCCATGTACCACAGGCCTTCAAGCTGGCTGTAGTTAAACCTTTACTCAAAAAGCATCTCTAGACCCAGCAGTCTTAGCTAATTATAGGCCAATCTCCAACCTTCCTTTATATCAAACATCCTTGAAAGAGTAGTTGTCAAACAGCTAACAGATCATCTGCAGAGGTTTATTTGAAGAGTTTCAGTCAGGTTTCAGAGCTCAGCACAGCACAGAAACAGCTTTAGTGAAGGTTACAAATGATCTTCTTATGGCCTCTGACAGTGGACTCATCTCTGTGCTTGTCCTGCTAGACCTCAGTGCAGCGTTCGATACTGTCGACCATAATATCCTATTAGAGCGATTAGAACATGCTGTAGGTATTACAGGTACTGTGCTGCAGTGGTTTGTATCATATCTATCTAATAGACTCCAGTTTGTGCATGTAAATGGAGAGTCCTCTTCACACACTGAGGTTAATTATGGAGTTCCACAGGGTGAACATGATTTATTGATGTACAGAGTCATGTTTGACCCCCTGGAGTCTAGACTCTGCTGGTGGAGATAGAGACGGAGGCTTGAATGGAGCCTGAGTGAGCAGGGAGAGGCCATGATGGGAGGAGGTGGGTTGCACAAAGGAGTCTGTGAGACAGAGTGAACGTTGACTGGCCTGAATAAGGCCGGCAGATAATTGGACTAAAAAAAAAAAAAGCGCAAAGGCCACGAGATGAAGGATGTATTTGGTCATACATGATGAGCACAGCAGGAGACGGAGCTTTCTGGAGCATTTTGATAACAGAGCCGATCCATATCCCAGATCCAGAAGGCTGGGAATGAATCCTGGGAAAGCTCACTAACATTTGTGCTTCCTTCATCGTTGTGATCGCCTCACTCTTCCCAGGGTTAACCCAGGGCATTTGTGCTGTGTGCATCTATTTGAGCAGTGTATGGATCAGCATGTTACAGACCCCAGAGAGAAGCCTCCTTTACCATCAGCACCTTAAATGTTGACGGGACCTTAATTCCCATAGGAGCATCAGGACAATCACACTTAATCTGAGGCATCCCAGCACATCTGAGGGCCTTTTTGCATTTGCTTCTTTCACTGAGCAGCTCATCATGTAAAGCTCCATAACTGCGGTACCATTAGCTGGACAGGGAGGATCACGAAAGACATAAAGAAGAACCAATAATCAAACTGGAACAAGGCGGTGGATCCCGCTGACGTGGTGGAAACCTTCTTCCTTGAGTTAAAGTCAGGATTCTCAGTGCCATGACTCATATTTCATCAAATCTCTGCTTAAAGTTTAACTCTGATACAGACTTTATAAATCAGGTTATTTTTTGCATCAATAAATCATTGGGCTGAAACATTTTCACTGCAAGATGGCACTAAGAGACAAACAGTCTGCCCAGCTCCCTCCATCAGAGGGCGCCATTGATCTGTACACTTCCCTCCGACTGGTAGTTGTTACATGCACTGTGTTCAGAGCCATGGTGGCTTAAGTATTCTTCATAACAGCACCGAGCAGTTACACATCAATCAATCAATCAACTAATCAAAGCTTTATTTGTCACAAGCAGGTTGCCCTGCCGTGAAATGGGACCACCCCCGACCTTACACACATAACACAGACATCACATGGGGTTACAAGTCGGAGATCGGTGTGTGATTCTTACTCTGAATCTGAATAAGTACGCGGGACCACTGTGTGCGGTAAGACCATCTCTTTACTTCCTGTATTACCATCTACCGGCATGCATTGCCAGTGCGTAACACGTAATTACACAATCAAACAGTGAACACATACTGCCCATACAACAAATGTACCAGAGACAATTATGAATACACCACA
>NW_024582531.1:44493-46349 GCF_018398535.1 Haplochromis burtoni | reverse complement strand
TTCAGAGACCAGTTGATCAAATCCATAATTCTCTTTTAGGTTTTAGAGAACGACAGTGAGAGACTGTTCGAGGGAAAGTAACACACACAAGACAAGACAAGGACACAAGAGGCTAAGCAGGGAAGATAAGGGTGAGGAGGAGAGGAGAAAAAGTGCGACCGCCTTCGCTGAGAGCCAAAACGAGATGTCCAACATGACCAACGACCTGTGTGAACCTCTGAGCTGCTCACTCTGAAAGACCAGAGGAAGCTTAGACGTTCTGCTTCACAAACTCAAGGCTGAGAGAGAAGCTACCTCAACAAGACCCAACAAAGAGATGCATGAATCCCTGTAATAATTCACAGTCACATGCCTTAAACCCCATGAGTCATACGCTAGAAACAAAATGGTATTCTAAGGTCTAAGACTTTCCAAAAAAGAAGCAAAGTTAGGACAACTTACTGTCCTCTGAGGAAAACAGGAACAAACCCAGGTTTCCTTTCAGCTTTGAAGCCAGACAGGCAAGCAGAGTCCTTACCACTGTCCTCCCAACCTGTCCATGAATAACAGTTTTCCACAATAACTGGGCATTGTGATGTGATCATACAGTCACACATTCAGGTGGCTTAAACACATGGAGAGGAGATTCAAAAATCCCTCCTTCAGTCATATCTGAGTTTTTACTTCTATGTTCTAAAACCGTGCCAGCCTGTGCAGAAAGTATAATCCACAATGTAGATGCTTCCCTTTGGTACTATTACTAGAAAACCTGATACTGATTGCTACGCAGAGGATACTCAGTTACAGTTATCTGTGAAATCACATGACACATACATGGCTACCCCTCCCTGAGCAGGACAGAGTTTTCTTGTTGGAGGTCAGGTTTAGGGTTCCTGCCAATTATGTACCTGGTATTTAAGAAGCAAACTCAGTCTGATGGAGAAGTCTGGGTTCAATAGTCAACAGTACTTGTCTGACCGCACTGTGCCATGGTGTGGGGGTGTTTTGCAGTAGCTGGGCTCAGCCTCTCAGATCCAGTGAAAGGAACTCTCAATGCTTCAGCATAAGAAGACTTTATGGACAATTTCATGCTCCCAAATTTGTGGGAACAGTTTGGGGATGTCCTCTTCCTGTTCCAACATGACTGCACACCAGCACAGAGTCCTGACAGAACGGATGGATGGATGATGGGTATATGGGATGATGAATGGATGGATGGATGTCTAGGTTGATGGATGGACCTTTGGAATGAATTAGCCAGGTCTTCTCGTCCAACATCAGGGTGACCAATCCTGTACCTGTGGAAAGACTTCCTAGAAGATTTGCAGCTGTTATCGCTGCAAGAGGGGGGCTGACATCATATTAAACCTATGGATGGATTAAGAATGGGAATGCCACTCAAGCTGATATCCGTGTGAAGCCAGCTGAGCCAATCCTTTTGTCAATATACTGAACAAAAGCAGAGAAGCTAAACTAGTGATATCAGGTAACGTTGCTAAGCAGGAGAGGACGGCAAAACAAACAGAGGCGTTGACTGACTCAAGCCCAGAAGCCCTAAACAAACACCAAAAGCATCAAAGCCTGAGACCATAAGCACGCAAACAAAGGAGCTAAATCCATACTTCAAAGAATGACCGGAGAACTACAGGCACAGGTTCATAATCAGAAAGACTGGAGGTGACAGCAAGGCACACAGGAAAACCAGAAAATGAAGAAAAACAGGATAAAACTACAAAAATCTGACAAAAAGTCAAAAACATCAAAGACAATTAAAACCTGAACCACATTTAAATCTGGTTCTTTCAACAACTACCGCCCAGTAGCACTCACCCCCATCATCACTAAGTGCTTAGAGCAGCTGGTCCTAGCACACTTCA